>NW_024510321.1:11178867-11179781 GCF_017590135.1 Pyrgilauda ruficollis
CGCCGCCGCTGCGCGCCGGGGCAGGAGCCGAGCAGGTGGCCGCGGGCAGCGCCGCGGCATGTGAGCGGCCCCCGGCCCTCGGGAAGGCAGCACCGGCCCCCGTGCTGCGCTGCCCTCCCTTCCCCGCGCCTCGCCGGGCCGGCCGCGAAGCCGGGGCGGAGGCAGGGCGCCCGCAGCGGCAGCCCGGCGGCGGCCGGGGGCTGAGCGCCGCGCCCCGCCGGGGGGCGGCCGTGGCGGAGGGCGGAGGGGAAGAGGAGGAGGAGGAGGAAGGCTGCGCGGGGCCGGAGGGACGCGGGAGCCCCCCGGCCGCACAGGATGAAAGTCACGGTGTGCTTCGGGAGGACGCGGGTGGTCGTGCCCTGCGGGGACGGGAACATGAAAGTTTTCAGCTTGATCCAGCAAGCGGTGACCCGGTACAAGAAGGCGATCGCCAAGGTGAGGGGCGCGGGGAGCGGCACCCGCGATCAATATGGCGCTTCCCGGAGTGGGGAGGGAAGCGAGGGGGAAAGTCCGGGCTGCCCCGCCGGGGGGGAGCGGCCGGAGCGGGGCCGGGGGCGGCCGGCGGCGGCGGCGGAGCCCGCGGGGAGCGTGTGCCCGGCGCCACCGCGGGGAGCGGGGGGCGGGGGAGCTCGGCCCCTCCGCAGCGGCCAGCGCGGCCCCTCCGCGGCTCCCCGCGGGCGCCTGGCGGGCCTCGGCCCTTTGTTCGCCGGTGCCTGGCGGCCCCCGGGGGTGTCGGTGCGAGAGCCGCCCGAACCCGGCCGGCGGTGCCGGGTCTGCCCCGGGGCGGGTGGCGGGGCCGAGGCGCCGCGGGCCGGGCGGGAGTCGCCGCGGAGGGCTGGAAATCCAGCTCCAGGCTTCCCGGCCCTCCAGGCCCGGCGGTGAGGGCGGTGCGAGGGGACCCCGCCGCAGGGGCG
>NW_024510321.1:11179827-11317185 GCF_017590135.1 Pyrgilauda ruficollis
CCCCGGGGTGCGGGGGGCGCCGGCCCGGCCCGCGGAGGAGCCCGGCAGCCGCCCGCGCCGGCCTCCCGCAGCCCCATGTTGAAATCCCTGGCTGTGCGTGTGCAGGCAGTTGCAGACTTGGCTTTCCCTCCATGGGCAACTTGTTGGGCTTTGAGTTTCTTCCCTTCCCTTTTTTTTTTTTTTTTTTTAATTATTTTTCTTTCTCTCTTTCCTCCCCTCCTCCCTTCCCCCTCTTCCCCCGTACTTTCTTGTTGCTGCATACTTGTTTTTAATCAGCTGGTTTTTTGGGCAGTATGACCATCGTTGGCTGAGACCTTCAGCAGTGCCCTTCCCCTTTCCTCTGCCTTATCGATCCAAGAAGTTTTAGTGTGCTTCTCCCCCTTATCCCTTCTGAGACATTTTGCACTTCTGATCCTGGAAGTTTTACTTTGGCAAATGCAGTCTGCCAGGTTGTCCTGAAACATGCAGTGGAAGGAATATTCTGAACGGTTCATTGATTGGTTTGAAGTGATTCCTGAGAAAATTTTTAAAATCAGTTTTTTTCATAGAGAATTCCAAATGCTGGAAGGAGAAAAGTAACCGAGTTTCCTATCACCTCCCCACCTGGTTGCTGAAGAACATAGTTTTGAAGACAGCAAGGATATTCTGATTCTGTCTGGAAAAAGAGAAAAATGGTTTTCTAGGATATGGCTGTGGCTGCATACCAGCTGTCATTCATATACAATAGTTAATGCATATGGCAATCTACTTGTATATAGGAGACTGGGGCTGAAAGTACCTCTCTGGTTAAGGTGAAGCAGTGAACAGTAAAGTGAGACTGCTTGTGGAACACTGAATGCTTCGTTGGGCCATTCACATGAGAAGTGTTTGCAGCATTTGTTCATCAGTGTTACGGCATTAATAAAATAATTATTTTGCTGTGGTTTGTTCCAAAACTGGCTCATGTAACTCCTGTGGCAATGGGCTGCATCCTGGCTTCCAAGTATTTAGTTGCATTAAGGGGTGGCAGTTGCATTCTGCAACATAATGTTAAACCTGGGAGGGATTGAAGTTGTAAGCATAGGGGAGACACACGACAGTCACCAGGAAAAGGTTACATCATTGCAAATTTCATTTCAGAACAAAAGTGGCCCACCTGTGGGAGCATGGGAGGGAAAAAAAGTAACTCTGAATATGGCCATGTAGTTATTAAAGAGAGGGTTTGCAGAGGGGCAGCCAGACTTTGACTGGTCCCTGGTATCAAAAGCTCTACATTCTGGGTTAAAATGACACGGTGGTTTTATTTATTAGTATTTATATGGTGGTTTTGCTAAATGCCACTGGTATGGACTTGAGGTAGCTGCAATTACTGAGATTGTTTCTATTAGATGGAAATTCTGTGGTTGAAAACAGTGGCAGTGTCCATGGTCTTTCTCTGAGTGTTTTATATGGTCACTGTCAAACCTTACTTCTAACTTAAATTTGCTGAAGATTTTCTGTGGTGATGTTTAGGTGGGAGGGAACCAGATCTTACAGTAAGTAAGTTTTGTAAGTAGGTGTATAGTGCTGTTTGCTGTGCTTGCAGTAGGGTAACATAATTGTATGGTTTGGATGCTGGAATTCCACAGATGACTGTATTTTTGTAGCAGTTAGATGGTTCCTTTCTGAGCTAGTGTAGCAGATGAGCAAATCTTCAGTTCATAAGGAGACAACAAAGGGGACAAAGTAATTTCTGACTGAGAGATCAAAGTATATGTGCCCATATAAACTTAGTCTGGCAGCTGGTATCAAGCTGACATTGAAATCTACTTCACCACCACTATGCTCATATGGAAAGAAGCATATCTGGTGGAAGATAATTCGAAATATTTGAATGAAGTTTATGGTTTTCATACTTGCAGGAAAAGCAGCATTTCTCATCCTGCAAGAATGTGTGTATCTACTATATGCAGCAGTTCTTTCAGGAGAGCTCCTTGAGAACTGAGTTGTCAGCCCTTCCCAGATTTCCCCCCGCTTTGTCACGGTTTCCCAGTTGTGATTAGCAGTAAGTGATCTGCACAGTGCACTTATGATGTCCCTGTGCAGTCGTAGCGAGGCGGCCCAAAACCATGCTTGCAGAGTGCCAGGAGTGAATAACTTCAAAGTTTGACCTCAGTGTTCTGGCTTGATATTATGTAGGTTGAAGAGACATGTCGAGAATGGAAGAAGTACTTATGGAGAACAATCCACATAATAGTACAGTTCTCCTCTCTGTAAAATTTTAGGAGTTCAAAACATACAGATAACACAACTGCAGATAACTGCAATTAGTTCTGGGTACTATGTCTTTGATCAGGATTCATAAATCTCCAAAAATTTATTAGGGATTAACACTGCTGTCAGTGCTGTCTTTGTGTGTGGAATTAGTTATTAATATGACAGGCTGTGTTAAAGGCTGGTCTATGTAGTGTGTATAAATTTTTCTGTTCTTTTGCTTTTATTCCAAGAGAAGCTTTGTGTCTGAAACCTGATGCATTCTTTCTGCAGGTTGTGTTTGCGGGAAATGAACAAGCAAATGATAAGAGATGTTTGAAATGTCCACCTTGTTCAGGGCAAGTGGAGTCAGCAAAATCGATCATGTTAAATGAAACCCAGTTTTCATGGGGGCACGCTAATGGTGCACTTTTGTGTGGCTGGATGGAGTGATGCAGCCTCTGGCACAGTCTCTGCCTGAGTCTTAAAGGAATACAGCTTGGGCAGGGGACAGCTGGCCTGAGGAATGGTAGATGCGTTTTTCAGACCCTGCTGGTCAAGGGCTGTGCAGATTCGGAGTTGGTGTGGTCCTAGAAATTAATTTAATGGTTAAGAACGTGCAAGGAGGTAAGGGTGATTTAAGAGGGGAGGTCAGCCACATCTGAGTGGTTTAACATTGATGGCAAGAGATGATGGCCTGCACCAAAAGGGAGAAAGCAGACAGTGAGTTGAGATGAAACATGTTTATCAAATATTGAACCAGTGTTAAAAGGTGGAAAATTATTATAAAAATGATGTCTCAAGCAACTATTGAAAGGAAGTAATTGTGCATCTTGTAACTTTGGTTTGATCTAGATGTTGCCAGAGATGTTTCTGACTTTTTTTGTTGACTTTTGATGGTTAACATAATCTCTCGTGCTTTGGTTTTTGTGGAGGATATTGTAAGCATTTTAACTTTTATCTTCTTTTTTTTGCAAGTAAAAATAGGTATGCATAAGCAATGGGTAGATATAATTAAAAGAAAAATCATGTGATGTAAATGAGCATGGTAAGCAAGAATACGAAATAGGAAATTGTAGATTTGCTGGAGTTGTGTCACGTTGAGTCCCTAGGGGGATTGTTGGGTCTCCATGATAGTTCAGGCTGATGCTCTGCATATCATGAGTTTGTAGTGGTGTTCCTAGACGTCATATATAACCCTCATTTTCCAGTTAAAATAAGTAAGTTAACTGTTTTCCTGCTGAATCACAATGATTTTAATAGAAGTCTTGAGACACCTTTTCCCTCTCCCATGCCAAATGCTGTAGGAGATGAAGTTTTGTGGGGGTTTTGATATTGCATGGAACAATACTTCAATTGTTAATTTGAAAATTGCAGTGCACTAATATTTGTGAAAAGAAATTGTAATCTGCTCTTTGATAGTGTTAGAGGCTGTTGCTGATAAGAGACCAGAACTCCAGGAGAGTTGGCAGTGTAAGCAAAGGTAACAGGTGTCAGATGACCATATTCTCGTGTAATTTGTTCTTTGGGGGCTTAGGCCTCCCAAAGCTTAAAGCTCCATCTCTTTGGTAGATCTGACATTCATCAGCAGGGAGTTGTGAGGGGGGAAGGTTGAAGCCTGAGTGATTGTGTTTGTGAAGCTTGCTTTTTTTTCTGTTTTTGATTTTATCCCCCCCAGTGCCAGCTAACAGGGCTTTTTGCTTAAAAGTCAGTTCTCAGACAGCCAGTTCTCTGCCAGGTACACAACGGCAGCTTTGATGCAAGTTATGCTCTGTAGAGCAAACAGTTGCACAGTTCCTCATGACTGTGTCACTGGGGCATCGTTTGTAGAGCCTAACACATGGGTGGGTTGGTATGAAAATCTGCTGATTTTACTTGGGTTTTGTATTGTTCTTGGCACATTCCCTCCTTGAGCCCGACCACTAGGTTTTTGCCACAGGCTTAAGTGGATCTGCCACAATGCCCGTTCAGTGACCCCTTTGGCAATACTCAAGGGCAGTAGTGGCTAAATTTAGCATAAAAAAGATTTAAAGTTCTTTTTGTATGTGTGTGGTTTTTTCTCTCTCTCTCTCTCTCTCTTTTTTTTCTCCCTCAAATCTCAATCCTTTTTTTAAGTAGAAAGAAATCTTACAGGTGATTTCCAGAATGCACAAAAATCCTCTCAACCCCAAAAAAGAACCAGAATGCCAAAAAAATCACTGTCACCCCTGCTGCTCAGTTGGCTATCAGTTTAGTTCTTGCTGACACCCCAGGATGATGTGTCTGGGCTCTGCATTCAGTGTTGGCTGGGTAGTATTTCAGCGATTTACCTGAGGTCAGCCAGGATTCCATGGGGCTCTGGGCAGTTTTCTCCAGCTGGCTCTTGACCTCTTCACTGACGCTGGGCTCCCAACAGCGCAGAGAAACCCAGCTGATAGGAGCATCATTCTGCTGAGGTTTGGGGAGCAGCAGCGGAGAGAGATGCTAATTTAAGGAAGATAAGTACTGAAATGGGTCATGATTGCTTCACATTTAGAAAGCTGCTGTGTGATTCCAGGTTTGGTGCTGGAAATGCAAGGCTATAGTGGTAAATTCCCTCTGCTCATTTTGGAAAACTTTCTTTTAGCCTCTTCTCTCCAATTCCCTCTGTGTTTTCAGCCAGATCAATGGTTTGCTGTCATTGGCTCATCTGTAAATGCAGATGCAGGCTCTTGCACATGGCAAAAGGAGTTGCAGGGTGAAGGTAGAAATGAACCTTTGGAGCGAGCATGGCAGTGACTGCAGAGATCCCTTGCATGGGGACTTTGCTGTACAGCAGTGCTGTGCCCGAGGGGACCTGTGGCTTGCAAAGGCAGGGAGCTGCACAAGCCCTGCCATGCCCTCTCTGCCAGCTCTTGCCTTTGTTCTGTGCCATCCATGCAACAAGGGAGGAGGCTTGTCTTAAAAAGCCTGAAAGCCACGCTGGGGCTGTACCCCTGAGATTTGAGCAAGCAGGCACTTGGGATTATTCAAAGATAATGAAGAAGACTGAATTCTGTAGTTTTTAAAAAGAGGATTTTGAGAAGTGGACACCCTTTAAGCCCTTCAGCTTTGGAGGTGCTTTCAGTGCAGGTTGTGTGTGGTACTGCTGAGGCTGGCTGCTGTGATCAGCACCTACCTCCGGCTGGACGGGATGCACCGTGGATTTCAGTTTGGCATTATGTGGTTTCTCAGTGTTTCACTGTTACTTAACAGTGATCAAAGTGAAGTGTGTGTTTGTGGAAGAGTGGCTGGAGAGGGATTTCCCTTTGAGCAGAGCACCATTCAGCTGCTGAGCAATTCCTGTAGCTCTGAGGGGAGGACTGTGGAGGAAGGAGCCTGTGAAAGTGCTCAGCGATTTGGGGAACGATTCCTGGAGGCAGTCTGGGGTTTAGGGAGTTGCCAGCCTTTCTTCTCCTGGGCAATATAGCCTTCCACCAGTGGAAAGCCATCTGATTCTCATAGCTTTTTACACTTTAACTTCACTTATAACAGTCACAGATGTTTTAGTTCTGTTACAAAAACACCACTGGAAGTAACACTTTCTCAGTTGTACCAGACTATGACATCTTTTGGTCGTGGCACATTTAATCTGGTAAAATAAGATGGAGTAAATGGGGGAGAAGTGCTGGTGATCTTAGTTATACAGAATATGGTTCATGTAGCTTTAAAACAATTTCCTGGTTCTTCAAAGGAAAACAAACCGTTTCATCCAAATATAAATTGAATGGATAAAACATGCAACAATGCTGAACCAGTGCTTATATATATTGAAAATAAAGTGGAATTCTTCTAACATCAATCCAGAATATAGCACAGATGTTCTCACTCAGAAATATTTTCTAAGCAGTAAGAAAATAAAAAGTGAAGCAAAAAGTATTAAAAAATTCTGGAAGATACTTTAGGGCATCTGTGCTTTATTTTTTTTTCTCCTCCTTTTTAATATACATGATATATTTTCTTTGTTTCTTTGAGGTCATTTCGATGTAATGCTCAGCAAGTCTGGTACTGGAAAATGGATAAAAAAACACCAAAAACCAAACTGCCTTTGAGCTAAGTTACATAATCCAGTGGGGCTGTTTAAAAAACCAAGAAAGTAAGAAAGAAAACAGCAGCATAGACATACATAATACTTGTCAAAATGACTAATATTGCTAGTGAAAGAGAAATGAGTCAAGTTTTAAATTGGGGAAAATAATTTTAAATTAACAGCAAATATTAAGGCCTTTTTATTTTTTGAGAGAATCATGTTAGTTTTACTTGCTACAGTACCTCAGCAGTGGTTTTTTTTTTTTCCTATGGGTTTCCTTAGTTATTTTCTCAAGTTGGTCCCAGGTATTTGTTAAACTCGGAATAATTTTAATAACAATTTTGTTTCAGTATTTACTTTTGTTCTCTCTCTCTATTTTTTTTTTTTTTTTTAAATTAAAAATCTTGGTGGGAACTTATTTTCTACTTCAGTTCCCTGTGGCAAAGTGATGCACATTAATCACCTATTTAGTCCCAAACAAAAGCAGAAATGTATTCCTACTTTCCTACTAAAATTCTTGAACTGCATCCCACACTCTACATCTCAAGGTTGGGGTCTCTGGTGCAGGAGAGGAGGAGTGAAGACCAAGGCATTTTCTGTGCAAGGGAATGATCCTTGCTGCCCAGGAGCAGAGACGAACATCTCCTGGAGCTGAGCCCTGGGGTGCTGCTGTGTTCCTGCCAGAGACCATGTTTTGGTGCTGGAGAAGTTGGCTGGTGTTGCCTCCTGGATCGTTGTGCCTCCAGCTTGTCAGGACTTCTGTGACAGAAATAGGGCTGGCAGAAGGGAAATGACTGGGGAGAAGGATGATCTTCTGTGGGGATGGAAAGAAGGATGGGATGTCCTTGGAGTTTGGTGAAAGGAAATGTTTTTGAAGGATAGATAGATAGAGAGATATGACTCTCGTTGTTCTTTTTTTTCACGTGATTGGGAAATGGGAGTTTGCATGGAAGCAAGACACTAATGCAGTACATGAAGTACAGACAAACAGCAAATGCCAAAGATGGGAAGAAATGGGTTAACTTGGTGCACTGGAGGCAAACGGTCCCTTCAGCAAGAGGATGAAAAATTGACCTCAGTGGTGCAACAGATGTCACCCAAAGGCTTTCTTTTTGAAATCAACCTGTGGAATTTATTATAGGAAGCTTTTATTTCTGGGCAATAAGCTTACTGAAAGTAGCGTATCCCTGATTTGGTTGGGAAAATAGACTCTGTTTTGGAAAAGCAGTGTCACATTTTTGGCCATACTCTGCACATTTGCTCATACTCAGCCTGCTGCTGATGCAGTGAAATTACGAATTTGTTGCAGGATGAGCAAGCTTGTATATCATTAGCAGTTTTCTTTTTAAGTGGCAACATTTATAGGATTTTTTTTTTCTCTGGGTGTGCGTGTCTTTACAGACTCAGAATAGCAATTTTAAATGTTTCTGGTGTTGATGTGCATTACTAGAAAAAAACAAAAAGTTACGTGGGTATAAAGTATTTTAAATGGAGATAGAATTTTTGGGAGTGCCTGTATGTTTGTGTGTGCACCCACTTAGGTGTTTTCATTTGTTTGAAGAAATGTAGCCACACTTAGTAATGGAAAAGTAGTTTCACCTTACCCCATCTTTTTTGCATGTGCTTTCAAAGTTGTTGAGTTACTCTATCTTCCCCCTAGGCAAAGGCCACATAATGTTTTTTTCTCCTCTGTTAAATGTCAGAAGCAGTATCTTACTTGTGAGGACCTTGCAGCAATACACATCTTTGTGCATATAATGAACAACTTTGTTCCAAGTTCTTAAGGACCTGAACAGGAAGGAGCTGAATTCAGTAAATATTGGAAAAATTACTTCTGGGGCTGCTGGAGTGTCTCTGAGACCACACAGCTGAAAGTTTTGTTGCTATAACAACTTAAATGACAGTTGAAAAACCCCAATAAATTGGAAGCTTCAGAACCTTTTGCTTCTTTAATAAGCTGTTAAGTGAAATAACAAAGCTTGATTTAATTTGACCTCTCCAAGAACCTGTTGGACCAAATGTTATTTGTGTTGTTTTAAGTGCGCGCTTGTTTGTGCTGTCAGTTTGCCCCTCTGCCTTCTTGTGAAGACTCTGTGCCTGCAGCTGTGAGCACCAGGAAAGCAGCCAGCTACCAGGTACTAAAAGAAGAAGAATTTAGGCAGCAGGGCTGTGGTGGCCAGGCTGTGGTGGCCATCCATTCCTGGTGAATGAGCTGTGGCCTCAGCATTGTGTGCGTCCTGGGGAGGGAAGGGATTTTACTCACCTTGAATTTATCTATGGCAGGAGCAGGCTGCTGGAAGACTGCTAGCCTGAAGTGTTAGGCTTTGCTAAAAGTTAAAAAGTATTGTGCAATTATAGTAATTTGGAGAGTATTACAATAGTAGAAGACTAGTCATCTCTATACACCTCAATTATTCTGCTGGGTGTTTCTGGTTTTTATTCTAGAGATGAGTGCTGGGTAAGAGAAGAAATGCTGCTGCCTTTGCAGGGAGATGAGGGGAGGTAGTCCAGCAATGGCTGTGGCTTTTCTGGAGTGGGGTAGCCAGCTTTGCAGGGCTCCTGTGAGGTGTGTGTGTGAGGGGCTCAGCGAGGCGGCAGGTCAGGTTTGCGTCAGGGTGAGGGTGTGCCCTGGGTTAACCCCTAAACGCTGCCATTGCTGCTGTTTCTCTTGTGGCATTGCAGGAACGAGGTGCCTGCAGATGGGGGAAAGGAAAAGACCCAGCACAAGAGACTTCTGCACCCTCATCAGTCAAACGGAGTCCTGTCTTGTGGACATGGTGCAAGTTCAGAGCATTGTTGCCAAATCATCTATCGAACATTTTTTTAATGTCATTAAGAATACTGATTTGAGAAGATAGGTTTGATGGTTTTTGCTCTCATTGAGTTTTTTTAACGGCAGCTTTAGTTGCTCTTTCTAGTTTTTCTACAAATAAAAAATAACATAAATACTATCTGTAATAATTCTGGAAAATTTGAAGTTTGAACGAAGAAGTACCAAGAAAAAGTGGACTGGCTGAAATAAAGTAGCACTTTTAAATTCAGAATACTGTGTTAGCATAGGCTCCCTTTGTAAAAAGGTCAATGAATGTGATTTTAAATGACTATAACTTTATGCAAAATATTTGTATGTTTAAGAATTTCCATTCAAAGAGAAAACCTTCTATATTTTCTGGACTTAACTAACCTGATCTGAAAGAAAATGTTATGCTCTGTATGTAAAACAGCCTGTTTAACTTGTGGTTATGTTAGGCAATGGAGTAGTCTCTTCACCCTGTACACAGCGATCACTCAGGAACACAATGATGTTAATGTGTGTGAAGTGTTACTGTAATCAGTGTCTTATAAGTCTCTCCTTTATTAGTATAGCTGTTTGAAGTGAATTCCTGATGACCCTTTTGTTGCTTTGGCGTTGCCATAAAATAGCTGTTGTTAGCTTGAAGCTTCTGCTAAATTGGAAGCCACAGGTAATGAACATCCTGTATTGTATCTTATGGTGTTTATGAAATACTTAGCTGAAAAGGCTCCTGGTCCTTACTGTGTCTCTGTGGAGGTATGAAGTTTCTTTTGCTGGTGGAATTGCCTAGCTGAGGAATGGAAGCAGCAGTGAAGGGGAGCTAGCCTGTACAAAAAGCTAATTTGTGCTGAGTTAAATATTCTTGTGATATTTGAATATGAAGTAATTAGCTTGAATGTACTGCTGTTTACCTTTTAGCATCTGGAAAAATCTAAACAATCTCCTAAAGGGAACTCTATCCTAAATCTACTTCCAAAGTATTATTTTACAGTTGTATATTTCAGACTGGATTAAATCTGCTTTTTGTGGTGTATTTTCCCAGTGGCCAGTGACCTGTGGGAGCTAAATGGTTGAGGAAGGGTTTGAGCAAAGCTCTAGTGTTGTCATGTGGGCTGTTCAGGGTGATCAGATAGATCTACATAGTTGTTCCCTTTCTAAAAATGCTGTCAAGGTAGACCTATAAATGCTTATGCATGCATATTACTCTTCTCAATTAAAAAAATAGTCCCAATATTTACCATAGCTATCCACTGTACTTGAGTCCAATTAGTATGAAATGGTCTGTTTTATTCTAAATTGCCTCAATTTGATAGTTCAGCACTTGCTTGGTCTCAGAACAAAATAAAAAAGCCTTTAAAATTTGCTTTATGTGGAAGTTATTAAACTATTTGCAATCTGTAAATCATAATGGTTAATTCTGCAAGATGTATGTCTTGTTTTCATACAGTGGTTTGGGTTGGAAGGGACCTTAAAGTTCTCCTGCTTCCAATCCCCTTGTCATAGTAAGGACACCTTCCATTAGACCAGGTTACTCAAAGCCTGATCCAACCTGGCCTTGAACACTTCCAGGAATGGGGCACCTGCAGCTTCTCTGGGCATCAGAGAAGGTGCAGATTTTATGGGTGGTCCGTGTTACCCTTTATAAGACCATGTATTATGTCTGTGATTAGACAGTGTGTAAAGACTGCTTTGACTCTAGCAGCCGTCACAAGCTGCTTCTGATTCAGTGAGCCAGTGTTTTTGTTGCTTTCTGAAAGACTTTGTTTCCAAAGGCTGGTGGATGCCAGAGACATGGTGAATAGAGAGAATTAAGACACAATGAGTCCACATTTTTTTCTTGTTCACTCTTGGGGATTAAAGTCGTGTGTGATACTGAAATAAATAAAAAAAAAAAGTTTTTCTGTAATTAATTAGTGTTTTAGAAACATGCTGTTTATCATTCAGAATTTTCCTGTCACTTTTTCAAAAAGTGTGCTGCTCCTTCTGAGCTTAAGTGTGGAGTGTGGAGATAATTCACTTTGTGTTTTGTGTTACTCTTCAGTGTAAGGTAGAATCTGAGATAGGAAGCAGAGATCTGAACTCAGTTTATAATCGACAGCCCTTTGCAGCCTGCCTTTCACCTGATGGGCTGCCAGGGAAGCCAGCCTTTGAGGAAGACCACATGGCTTTGGGTTTGTACACTGCTTAGATGCAATAAATAAGAGGGTTGGTTCTTTGCAATTGCTAATTGTGCATTTCTTAGCATAAACAACAAATCAGAGACAGCCTGCTTTGTCGAGAGAGGGGCTGTGAGATCAAACGCTGAGCTCAAAGATGCCAAGTTCTGTCTGTTTTAACTTTGTGGCTCCTCTCTCCCTCTTTCTGAATAAGTAGGACTACAAATACAGTATGATATGTAAAAGCAAAGCTGTGGAGTCCTCCCTCCCACTGCTTGCATCTTTATATATAGTTCATTCTGCTGATCAGACTGTCACACCTGCTACCAGCCTCCTTCAGAGAGCAGATTGCAGCCTTGCAATTTAAGTGCTCCTAACATATGTTGCTGATACACTAGCAGCAGGACAAGGCTTTTAACTTTGATAGGCTCTACTGGTCTGGGAATGTTGTTAAATGGACAAGGGAGAAACAAAATAATAGAGTAATTAAAAAAAAAAGGTAAATATGCAAAAGGACAAAGTGAACTAATAAAATCTGCCACTTTTTTTTTTTTGTTTTTTTTTTTTTTTTAAAGCATGGATTTTAATACGTATTATGCTTGGTGTAGAACTCCACAAATAAAACTTTCCCTTTTGTTCATGACTTACACTGTTGCCCTGGTCATTGCCAGGGTGTTGAATTTCCACATCTGTATCCCGGCTCCCTAGTGCTGGGTTGCACTTGCTGTGTCTCCTTGCAGGCACCAGCTCTGTTACTGAAGGCGAGCAGAGGTTTTTATTTGCCATGTGGTTGGGCTGCCATGGTATATTTCTCACTAGTAGATGAATAGTTTTTATAACTTGCTTTCATTATAGGTGAACTACTTCAAACTGCCTAATTTTTAACATGGAGGTGGGATTATGCATACAGGTTGTGCAAGTTGTTAGAAAAGACTGGGCATTTTGTGTCCCTGCACAGTTAAAAGATTCACTAACTCAGCTCTAATTCAGAAGTCAGAGCATCTTCAAAGAAGTTTAATGTGGCTTCAGTAATATACAGTAAAAAATGACTAGTACTTTTTTGTGAAAACTATTACTTACTCCATTTTAGCAAGTTTCCTGGTGCACAGGAGCCTTAGTTATAGAAAGAGATATATGCAGAAGTGAACAGGAGAGACTAGAAGTGCTGTGGTTCAGATTAAGGAACTGTTACAGTGTCTTTTGGTTCCTTTCAGAAACACTGGCTGAATCTTGTGGTGAAGATACAGGAAGTATCTGGTTAGTTTTGCTTTCCTGATGCTGTGATTTGAGAAGGGAAATGTATGTATCAATGCCCTGCTTCTTCAGGTGTGAAAGAGGGGCACAGAGTAGGAGTGGGCTCCTTTGTTGTCACTGCTTGCCAAGACAGGCCTGCATTAACTGGGAAGCTGTGTAGGTTTATTCCAAACACAGATGATGGAGTATGGGATTGCTCACCTGGGAGCAACATTGTGTATTCCTGTGGCTCATTCTCTGCAAGGACCTCATTAACACACGCATTTCAAAACAGCACAATGTTAATTGCAGCAAGTGAGTACTGGCATTAAGTCCTTCTGTGGTTTTCTCTGCATCTTTCTTTGACCTTAGGAAAGAGAAATGTACTTTGCTGTACTGGTTGCTTGCGCTGCAGCAAAGCTGCGATGCACCCATCAGTAGTAACAGCATGCAGCACCCAAACTCTGCAAGGAGATGGCTCTTCAGCACCCACTCCTCTTAGCAGGGCAGTTTTCTTCTTTGCTTTGCCACCTTTCCCTTCGAAAACAAAATTGGCAAGCAAATGCCATAGCATAAGATGGGCAGGTTTGGATTTATCCCCACAGGGTGCATAGAGAAAAAAGGCACAGAAGGTCACTGGCTGATCCAGGACCACACAGACAGTTCTGAACCAAGCTGGAGATAAAGTGCTGACCTGCTGACTCCTTCATTGCAAGACTGTCTTTCCTCCCTAGTAAGGATGTGGTAAAATATTGCTGTACTTAGTCTTCTCCTGTCCTGTAGCTCAGACACTGTATGAAAAGACACACCAAGTTTCCCAAGCTGAAAAGAGAGTAGCTTGTGGTAATCGGCTGTTGGAAAGAAAGTCTCTTAGTTTTAGAAAAGTGTGGAGTCCATCATGTTAAACTACTTAATAATGTCTGTTTCTTAAGTAATTTTTTTCTACTTGGGTTGAAACTTTCATATAGTATCTGTCCTTGACAGTGTAGGATGTTGATACCAGTGTTGTTTAAATGTTTGTAACTTAGAATGTAAATAAAGGAAATGCTTATATTTGAATTCATTATAGCTATCTAAAGGGATTTATGAGTAGTAATTTTTTTTAAGTGACACACTGAAGCCAGACGAGGTCTGGCAGTGATGTATTTGCTTTAAATATGAGAAAATTGGAGAAGGGAGAATATTAATTAATGATAGTAGAATTTAAATCAGTATTTAAATTTTTTTCCTCATTAAAGTTCTGTAAAACTCTTAATACAGAAGTGTTGTAAATAAAGATGGACATGGCCAAGAAATCTGGGTAGTTGTAAGTGCTCTAATAGTGTTCAGCTGTGGGTAGGAAAGAGCTGTCTTCATGGTTATGCTTTTTTTTTAGATTGATGAGGTTAATTGCCTTGGTCTCAACTAAGCTTGTAGACTACTGTGCTACAGATGCTGATTTAAAAGGAACTCAATCTACCAAAACTTTTTAATCCCTTCTGCATACAGTGCTGGAAAATTCATGTTTTCCCCTTGTTAGGTGTAAACGTCATATTAGGATCTCTGGATTATAATTATAATGTCATATTAGGATGGATCTCTATATTACGAATAAGGAAACGGGCAGGGCTGCAGTAGGGCCAGAGACAGCAAACAGGGAAGTGCTTGTTGTAGTACAAATTAAATAATAATAATACTAAACCCTGAAAATTGGGGTTTTGCAAATCACAATTCCACCCTAAACCAGTTCTTTCAGAATGATTGATTTGAATTTAGCAAATGGTTTAGCTTTTGTATTTTAAAAACATGCTACAGCATAACTGCCATTTATTTGAAGCCTTCAGGTTTTATTAACAGCTGTAATAGTCATTGTGTTATCTCCAGCATTCTGCAAAAATATGGCTGGTGGACTATGCAGCTGGGGGAATTTATGAAACACTTTTAGATTACATTATAACTGTTTTTCATCTTTTTCCTCTAGAACCTGTGTTTTCAAGTAACTCTGTACAGCTTTGATAAACATGCTGTTACTAGGCATGGAGAGCCTGAGAGATTTCCATGAAATCTTGTAGAATGAATTTCTTAACGATTTACATGAATTATTTTGTGTTTCTTGTTATTTTGACATATCCCTCTTATTTTAGGCAGCTTTCTCCAGTAGAAAGCCCCTGAGAAAAGAAAAGCTGCTTGTATTTAGATTTAACAGTCCTGAGGGTAACAGTGCTGATGCTTTGCTTCCTTTGCTGCCTTTGGAAACAGCCATTCCTGACCTGTTCAATGGCATCTCTGTTCCTGGCTTTTTCAGAAAAGTTCATTCTGTTCTACCACATTCTAGCCTCTATTTTCTTCTGATGTTGTTTCTGATTCTTGCAAATGATTTTTGCACAGCAGTGTCCCCCCTTTTTTGAATGTGCTGCATGTACGTCAAAGATTCTAGTTTAGAAGGTTTCCTCGTCCTCCTGCATTTCTGAGTTATATAGTGATGCTATGGAAAGAAATAATAATACTTTGGAAACTAGTACTATATTTGTTTTATTTTATTTTTAGGCTGCCCACTAGCTATCTTTTAGGCTTTCTTGGGGCTTCTTTTTTAGCTGTTTTAAATTCAGGCTATTCCCTATACCAGAACATTAATCAAAGAATTCTGTACTGTCCTATTAATCTTGCTGATTAACTGATTAGATGAGTTGTTCCTTAAGGCATGCAGTAGCAAACAGAAGGGGTGGCTGCTGTGCAGGAATGGTCACAGCAGCAGGGGTGGCTGCTGTGCGGGAATGGTCACAGCAGCAGGGGTGGCTGCTGTGCGGGGATGGTCACAGCAGCAGGGGTGGCTGCTGTGCAGGGATGGTCACAGCAGCGTGCTTTCGCTCCGGACTCTCTCCTGTGCTCTCCTTCATACGCCTGAGCTCGCCCTGTGAGGAGGATTCACATGGACAGATTTTTAAGCTACCAGCAATACTGTCATGGGAGTCCTGCAAATGCTACTGAGTCAGGACTTTTAACAAAAGTTGAGTTTTATTGAAAGGAATTGAATTGCAGTGAGTGGTGATGAATGGATGTATGGTGGTAGGGCTCTGCAAATTCAGATGTTGATTTTTTTTTGTTTGCCCTGTACTTTGTAAGTGGGATATATTTCCAAATGAAGATTGTTCTGATAATGACTTAAAAGGCTATTTCTGTTTCTGTTATATCCCAAGTTGCATTTATATTGAATTTGTACACCATTAAATAACTTTAAAATATTTATTTAAGAGCTAGTGATACTTTTTTCATGTAAACACTTTTACTTAATGTTAAGAGGGTGTATAGTCAGCATTTCATCAACAACAGACAGAAAATGCATTGGATGAGCTTATTACCAAGCAAGCTGTATATAGAATCAATATTAGAAAAAAAAACCCAAAAAAAACCTAAAACAAAACCCCTGAACTGAACAATGTGAAATAGAGGAAATAATTTAGTTAAAAATGGAAATTGATAATTTTCTATTGTCTATTGTACTATATATCGATATACTTTTTACTGAAGTACAAAGCCTGTAGAATCAGGTATATCATTGATTTACAGCTTGCTCAAACATGACTGTGATCTGAGTCAAGTGAACTTCTTTCCTAGGAGGAACTAGGATATCCTGAGGATCAGAAACCCTGAAGGACACTTCTTTTTTGAATCTTTTTTGAATCTTTCCAGGCAGAAAGCAAAATATTCTCATTTTTTTCTCCATCCTCTCCTTTTTACTGTTTTTTCCATCCCCCATCTGCAATTGATTGTAGCAGTGGGCACTGTGCTTTCACAAACCAAGCACGCTCCCATACAATTGTGATATTTGCTTGCTGCTTTATCATTCCAGGGCAAACTGTTCAATCTCTTTTTTTATGGTACCTCCTTTTATTTCACTTGCACAGTGCTTGGACATGGTTGCTAACATTCATCTGTATTTGTACAAAAGAACAAATAGGAGTCATCCCAGCTCTGCTGGCCACTGAAATACCTTATCTGCTTTTCTGTTCTTATTAAAAAGCTTATTCACATTTTTTCCCTGTATCTCATCTACAAATCATAAAAGCTTTGTCAGCATCTTCTAGTTTGTGCTGTATGAATCAGTGGAGAAAATAGTCTGCTGTGTTTCTGGAATTTGGTATTTACCTATTCGGTCTGGAAGGTAGAGCATCTGAAAAAGCAAATGGTCCCAACCCTTCTTTTGCTGTACTCTGTGAGAATGCCATGCTTAGTAAATATATTTTTGAATCTTGGAATGAGCATATATGGTACCAGGCTGCTCAGGGTAATGGTTATTTTGTTGTGGTGTGTTATGGGATCAGGTTTCGTTAGAAACTAGGTAGAAGTATCCTGAAATCAGCAGAACTGTGTCCAGGCAAAGGGATCTGCCAGTACAGCTACTTGTAAAATTCTGGAGCTAAAATCTTAATGATACCCATTTAGCACTTTGTGACTTGCAGTTTCTTCAGGTAGCAGCCCTGCAGTTGGATACATGTGGTGTCTTGAAACCTGTGCAGTGCAGCTCCCACCGTGAGCAGGGGTGGCCTTGTTTCCAAGAGTGACCCATGCAGTTCCCAGCTCTGATCAAGGCTGGTGCTTTGCTATGACTGAATCACTGAGGATTACAGCAGAGAATGGGGGTGGGAAGGAGAGAAGGCAAAAGGGTGTATTTGTGTTGGGCAGTTCATGTCTGTAAACCTGCTCTTTGGATGTGGTCAGTGTCACTGGTGTCACTAGCTTGGGTCACTCTGCAGTAGTACTCGTGGAGGGAATTGCTTCATGGGTGATTGTGACATCCAGGGACAGAGGGAACTGCTTTGTTATCCTGTGTCATTACCCTTCCCAAAGTTGCCATGAGTGCCCCTCCTGATCACCTGTCAGAGATTCCCAGGGTTGGCTCTGCCTTAAAGGACCTCAAGTGAAGCTGAAGCCAATGCATTCAAAGGTAAATGCCCAGCTGAGTGATTCTCGTGCTGTTGAGGATGTGCACTGTGGTCTGTCTGAATACAGAACATGACTTTTTGGACTTGTATGTTGAAGCTGATGTGGTGGGTCTTGGGTTTTCAGGAGCAGATTATCTTTGAATTTTTCCAGTGGCATTGGAGATCCCATGAATCATATTTTTCTTTATCTATGGATAATGGCAGGCTCTGTGATGACAATGATCCTTCCTGTTCTGGATAAATATTTTGAACTAAAAAATAATTGATATGGAAAACTGAAGAGAAAAAGGGGTAAAGAAGTAAGAGACTACATTTGATCTTGCAATGGTTTATCTTCTGGATAACCACAGGATTGAATTTCATTGGATTTCAGTTACAGGAACAGAGTCCATAATTAAGGAGTTGAGTGTGTATCTTGAGAGGTTACTGACATTTTGAGGTGACTTAAGTTAGCTTAATTTTTGTTAGAGGTGGAACTGTTATGGATTTGTATTTATTTTGATATTTCTTTTATTGTATTTCTCACACACAAAGATTGTTTTGAAGTAGAGTTTAGTTGCTGTTTTATCAAGAAAGATTTTAGGTTTTGTCCTCAAAAACCCCCTAAGTTTCCAGAATGTGTTTGGAGTAGCCCTCTGAAATGCTTTCCTGTGACAGAGAACCTCTGCATGGGTAGCATTTCTCTTTGTTTGGGGGTGTATGGAAATATTCAGTCATTCAGAAGCCCCTCTGCTCCACTGTAGTAGTTTGGGATGAGCATGAAGTTTCATTTTGGAGTGAGCTGACATCAGTTGCTGTAGGTAGCTTGCTTCCCCTCAGGGGCAAATGTTGAGATTTCAGCTGTCTGGTGGTCTGGGGAATGAGGCTCCCAAGTGAGGGGGCTGCTCTTCAATTTCTGATAAATTGCATGAGTGTAAGGATCTGCTGGATTCCTTTCTAGCAAAAGAAAACCACAATGATGTAAACTGGTAACTTTAGAGTTTTGTTTTCTGCAGTTCTGCTGAACCCTGTTCATACTCCTGAGCAATGCATGTGCATTCTGAAGTGTCTTTGCCTTTATGGCTTAGGGCTTACAAATGTTAAAACTCTTTGAGAATAGTCCGTTCACTGGTGAATGCTGTTGGTGATTCAGATACTTATTTTTGGGGGCAAAAGAAATAACAGAAGATCTGAGCATGATTTTTTTGTTGTTTGACAGTCTTTTTTCACACGAGAAATGATGCTTTTTTAGCATTCACAAGCTAAAAAATGTAATAGAGCAAGCTTTGATATAATTTATGGTAATCAAGTACTGTCACATCTCATGGTCTTTTCTACGCACTGCTGGTTAAAGGTGTCTCTCTGCAGTTGGAAGGAACAATAAATGGAATGGTGAATCAGCTGGGATGACAGCTGAGTCAGGCAGCCGCCCTGCTCACGTGATGGAGTGTGTGCCTGGACTCTGAGCACAGCAAGGCTGTGTTGAAGCTTCAGGTGTGCATTGAGAGAATATGTTGAACTCAGATACTCATGCTGAGGTCGGGGTGTGTACCAAGGTGTCTGTGAGGAAGAACACAAAGGTCACATTTGCATGAACAAGGAGAATAAAGATGTTGAATTTTTCATTGAAAAGGCTTGTACTTGTCAGAGTTTAGCCACAGAGAGTGTTTGCCACTATGAGATTTAATGTCAGAGTGTATGAGAGCTGTTGCTTCTAGATATCTGAGCTGCTATCTCCAAAACCCTTACCCTTGGTTTTGTTTCGTGTTCTATACTGAGAATTAAAACCCAGTTTGGGATACTTACATGGGTTGTTCTGTGTAACTGTCAACTTCTTGTGGATTATTGAAGACACTTTTGTAGCACAATTTCTTGTATTAAATGCTGTTGTTTTACACAGAGACTATGCACAAATCTCTAATTGCAGCTCTTATTGATACTGCAAATTGGTATCTTCATACTTAGGCTGCCTTCATCTCCTTCACCTTGGTTAAGTTTGATGTTTAGGGCAGTGTTTATGTAGCCTGTTAATCTACAAGATTGGAGCCTCCATAAACTCTGTTTAGAGGCAGTGCAGAGAAATAAATGTCTTTAAGATGTGAATCACCTGTCCTGAAGTAGCCATGTGAAATAGCTCAGTTTTTAGAGTGCAGGAGCTGGCTCCAACATGCTGCAATCACTTTGGCACACACATTTCCAGTTCAGGTGGCTCAGGTGGGTCCCAGTCATTCCATGTGTCCATTTGTCACAGGCCACTTTTACACTGGGGTGTGATCTTGATGAGTTGCTGCTGTGTGTGTAAGTAAATGTATGCATGGAAAAACCACAGCTACCTCCCTGAAAACATCTGCTAGCTCACTGTGTGGCCATAGGTAGGTTGCACTGTCTTTACACGAGATAGAAATGTTGATGCCTTGCAGGATGTTGTGAGGGCTAGACAATGTTGGTATGAGATATTTACTCATTCCTGAAGAACAGACTTCCCTCTTCTCTGGGGACTAGTTAACTCCATGGAGCTGAGTCATGTTGAGAAAGGCTTCTTTGTATCTGTTCTTGGGAGGAGGAATTGGCACACTCCAGCTTCGCCCACTTAATGCATTTACTCCTATTCCATCAATAATTTAATGAATTTTTTTTAAAGGTCAGCAGCTTCAAACTGTTTAGAAAAATCATACCTATATTTTTCCAAACAAGCTCAGATAAACTTTCCAAACTCACAGATTTAAAGAAGAGGAACATAAGACCCAGTTCATACCTAGAACCTATTTTTCCCCCTTACTGCTTCCAAGTTGTGTAAAACTTCACACTTTTTACATGTTACAGTACATAATTTAAAATTGGTTATTTCAACCAAATAATTGCATTTCAAGATCATTATCCTTCCCTTTTCTACAACTTTGAAAGCAGAGAACTATGTGGGGATCACATAGAAGCAGATAGGTTTTACACATGCATTACTCTTACAGATGTGAGGTATAAATATTAGGAACCTTGGAAAAAGTGCAAGAGAAGTACCAGGGTTTTATCACCACTTCTGTGTAGTGCAAAGTGGTGTCAATCAGGTGCACAGGCATGTTTTAGCACATCTAGAAGCTCTTTGAAAAGAAATCAGGGCAATTGTTCCTTCTACTGTAAACATTTTGTAACTCTAATTAAAAAGTATAAGCAGAAAACAGTTGTTCCTGCAAGTAGGGAGTTGTTATATAGTGTGTTGGGGCAAACAAAGTGTATTGTTTGGCAATTTATATAATGTAATTTAAAAAATGAAATTTGTAGTGGAATGCTCTTATGGAGATCGTCTGTGTCAGGTAAGCCTCATCTACAGACAGCCTGTTACAAAGATAAGCAGGTCTAAAATTTGCAGGCAGTTACTTGCACTGTTTTGGAGTAAAGTTGACATTAACAGCTTGCTAGTGTTGGTAAATTTGGCAGTAAAACTTTTTCCAGTTCATTTCATAGCATGAACACTATCACACAAAACAGCTTGTCTCAATATGTTGGATGCAGATGTACTGAGAGGTGAAATGCACATTTGCAGTCTTGAAGGATAATGTTTCTAGTTCAGGATGGGCAGGCATCAGGAGCTTTGTACCACTTCTGGTGTTCTTGAACTGAGATTTTTGTAATCCCTATTGTTTTAATATTTATTGCTTGCCATTGCTCAGTAAAATACTGAGAATTGTTTCAAGGCTGCAAACCTAGCTCTTCTGCTGAAACAGTTTTAACTGCCAGAGCTGTTTTGTACTGAAGTTAGAGGAATATGGAATATTCATATAGAATATGAAAATACATTTCTCTTGGTTGCTTTGCAAGTCATGTCTTTATGTGAACAATGAAAAACCCTTCTTCAAACTGGTGTTTCTTAGCCTAGTGATTGTAAAATCTGTTTAGAAAGATTTTTTTTTTTTAAATTATTGTTATGACAAATTTCCACAAGATCCAGCTTCTTTCTCAGGACTGGGTACTGGTATTTTACCAGGGAGCCTTCTTTTTGTTTCTGCACTGCTTCTCACTGTAATCCTTAGTAATTCCCTGCTGTGTATCACTGGTTTATTATTGCTATTATTACTGTTTTTTCCCAATGTGGGTCTTACCCTGTGTTTTTCCCTGCACTATTTGGGTGTTTGTTGGGTTGGCAGATGAAGGGTGGGTGCTTGTGGGCACTGGACACTTGGGAGGAGAGTGCCCAGTAAAGCAAATCTGCTTCTCAGTGCAGAGCCCTGTGAGCTTTGCCAGTTCTTCCTCAGTTTCCATGTAGCATTTTCCCAGCCTTTCCTGGTGAACACTGATGCTTATATTTGCATGTACTGAAATTCACGTATAGTATTGTTAACATGTTGTGAAGCCAGAGGAGCTGCTTATGTGGTGATGACACCATTAGTTTTTTAATTTGGAGCAGCTCTTGTACTTTAAAAAGATGCTTCACACCTGGGAAGTCTTCTTTCTGTGAATCCAGGTGGGAATTCTCACCATTTTATCTCTGCCTAGTGTGAACAAATACAAAGTATTATGAATAGCAGTTCCTGTGAAACAGTAAATCAGGATGTGGTGAGTTAGTGATGAAGTATCAGAGAATTCATTGGTTCAGCCAAATTCTGTTGAAAGGTAGGAGGTGCTTTGCCATCTGCAGTGACCTGTGAAGCAGTTGGGTTGGTGCACTGGATGTTCAGGACAAAAAAACAAGCACCTTTTCAGTGCACAAAGCTTGCCTGGTCAGGCCTTGCTAGCATGAGAGTTCACACCAGGTAAATACTAAAATTTCAAGTTTATTACTTACTTCCTTGAAGTTTTTAATTTGTCAGAGTATTCATTTCAGACATTTGCACAAATTTGAGGTTCTTGAAAGTCTTGCTGTGCCAAGGCTGATACAAGTGGGCTTTGAACATCTTGACGTTAATAGTGGTTTGAAATGAGGTATTCAAATTAACAACTCCCAGCCTTAAACTAGACTGCTCTAAAATCTTTTATGTTCTGCATGGTGGATGTTCAACATAGAATTTTACTGTGAATTATTTAGAGTATCTGTGCTCATTAGATGTTGGTGTCTGAGTGAAAGAAATAGGGCTGTCTAGCATTGTAAAAATATATACCAGCACTGGTCAGAAGAAGGAATTCTTCCAAGGAAAATATATTATCTCTTTCAATTGTATCTCTTTAAATTACATTGCGTTCAGGTGTTACTTATTTTACTCCAACTTAAAAGATTTTTTTGGGAAAAAACAACAGGGGAAAACTGAAAAAACTGTTAGGAGTAATTGCACACTTCATCGGGGAGGTTAGTGTACAATTGCATGTAATGACCATAAGCTTTGTCTTTTTCATTCCTACCATTCTTTATTTGGAATGATCTTGTGCCTTCTCAGCCCTATAGCCACGGTTTTAAATAGTGCTTTAGAAACTGCCATTGCTTTGTAAAATGGAGTAGACTTGCAGAACCAGTAGGTAGCTGGAGTGTGAGAGATTCTAAGCTTTAGGTGGTTTTTTTTTTCCTTTTTTTTTTTGGATACCATCACTGATGGTGAAATCTGTAGCAGTTTTAGGCTGTATGCGTTTGTCATCCTAAACTTGTTTTTTGATCCTAAAACAAGATACATGTTAACTTGTCCCTTGTGTTTGGAGCCTTTTGCAAGTTGAGGTGTTGACTCTTGTAGAAGCAGCAGCGCTTCCCTCCTTGATGGACGTGGGGAGGGAGCTTGTGCATGGCTGTCCCCAGGGCTGTGGGGACATTGCTTGCAAGGGAGGGAAAAGCCTTCTGCTAAGAATACATGTGAGCCAAAATGGAACTTTTTGAGGCAAGCAAGTGGTCGCTCTAGGAGAAGCTTTGGAAAATGTCAGCAGTGGCAAGAATGGGGAAGAACCTGATGAGCAAGTAGGTTAGCTCCCAAATGGAGAAGGGTAGCCAGAGGCAAGGAATAATAAGGCCAAGGATAATCATCCTTCCAGTAATGCCTGTACTGAAGAGGGAAGAAGGTTCAGTTATGGCCCTGCCAGCAACACTTTGAAGTGGACCAGAAACTTCTGTAGCCTTTGGACAAAATTAGTGAAAAAAAACAGTTGTGAAAGAATTTTTTTCTTCTTGCTTAAGAATTCACTGGAGAGGACTGGGGGAAGGGAGAGCAGTCTATCTTCAAGATTGGGACTGAAGAAGCATTTGTGTTGTGTATGAAGGAAGAGATAGGAACCAGGAAGGGAAATGTTTGAAAACGGCAAGTTTGTAATCATGGGAGAGCTGGAGGACAACAGAAGTTGCCTGAGTGTATACACCAGGATGAAGTTGTATTTGAAGGCAACATGCAGTCAATTCAAGTCCTCCTTGAGCTTTTGAAGGGGTTACCATGCTGGTACTGCTGGGGGTGACTCAAAAAAATTAATGACCCAGAAACTACCATTAAAAAAGGCCATCCTTCCCTGCAGGCACCTCTTTGTTTCACTTGATTCATATTTTGGTAGTGAGGGCATTAGTGGCAAGTTTGTTTGTAATCATGGGAGAGCTGGAGGACAACAGAAGTTGCCTGAGTGTATACACCAGGATGAAGTTGTATTTGAAGGCAACATGCAGTCAATTCAAGTCCTCCTTGAGCTTTTGAAGGGGTTACCATGCTGGTACTGCTGGGGGTGACTCAAAAAAATTAATGACCCAGAAACTACCATTAAAAAAGGCCATCCTTCCCTGCAGGCACCTCTTTGTTTCACTTGATTCATATTTTGGTAGTGAGGGCATTAGTAACACCTAATGCATGCTGGCAACATTTTTCTATATTTAAGCACTTGCACACTTATTTCCCCTCCTCTAGTTAATAAGAATGCTTGATATTCACATTCCTATTTCTGCACAAAGGAAAAACTGGGGCAGCAGAATGCTGAGACTCTTTCTTCAAATACTGTGCACCTACAGGTTCCAGTGAAATCCACAGGAGGAATATATAAAGCTTTTTCCAGTCTAAGCTGTATGTTACCCATCTATAATTCTTTTAAGAAACATTGGAGTAAAATTTCTGTTTTTTATTTATCACTGTCTTCTGCCTTTCTGCAGCACAGAAGCTAGTAGATCTTCCCCTCCTCCCATAATTTATGCACATGTCTACTTCCTTATAAATTATTGGCATGTTCTCTAGTTCATTCTTTGACGACAACAAAAAGATGCTTGTGTCTTGTTTTGGTAGAAAGCAATTTCCCTGAGGTGAATATCTCATTGCTTTTGCATTGCTGCTTTGACTTAGCTTCCATTTTCCCTTCTTCTTGCTTTGTAAATGGATTTAAAAATAAAATCATGAAGGACAGAGACAAAATGTTTTATTTCACTACAGGTATTAGGTTACCTAAATTATATAGCTGAAAACAGAAGAAGAAGTACTGAAGGGACAGTGCAGAGGATATGCAGCTGCAGAAACCTCTCTTCCACTATTTATGCTGCTCCTTGTCAAATTCAGCAAATGACACCAAAATGTGTCAATGCTGGATCTGTAAATAGGTCTGCTATGATGTAAAAATCTGCTGTGTTCCAGGAGGGTGTTCCCATCTCCCAGCAGTATCTGGTAGTGTGACTGCCCCTCTCAAAGGGAGAGATGGGGTTTCGTTGTGTGGTCCCACTGAAATGCACACACAGCGTCTGAAAGGTGGGGCCTCTCCCCATCCTGGCTAGAACTGTGATGCTTTGCCTTCCTCTCAATTAATACATGCTCAGGTGTTTGGTAACTTGATTTATTCTTTTGTTTATTTATTGACAGGGGCTTAAGTGTCAAACAACTGCATTCAGTTTCACTGTTAATTTCTTCGAGGCAGTCTCACTATTTGCATAGTTACCTGCAGGGGTTTCTGCGGTTCATGAAAAGTTTCAAGATCTTGCTACTAAAATATTTTAGTATAACATCAACTGTTGTAAAGAGACTTTTATGATGTGACTTTTTTTCCAGTGAAATCTGTAATTACCTTGGGCTGGGAGGAGATTGCTATTTCAACCACTGAAAAACTTGGAGAAAATTTTATACATTTACATTTTTTTTTTAAATTCAGGAAAAAAACAAAAATTGGTCAATCCTTTCCATGGAGTAGTATGGAAAACTTTACCAGAAGTTTTACTGTATGTTAAGATTTACAGGTAATTACAGAAGCTTATTTGAGTCTGGTGGGGGCAGATGATGAAGGTGTGAAGTGTGCTTCACTGCTTTGTTGTGGACACAGTGTCCTGTGCCAGTGATCCCACTGCACCACGGTTTCTATTAACTACCCAGTGACTGACAAAGAACTGTTTTGCAACACAGATGGCTTGCAGAGACTGAGGTTCACTGGCAAGGCTTGGTAAGTGGTACCTTGTGTTCTCTGGGGTCCTGTGCACCTGCAGTAGGTCCAGTTGAGGCTGTGGCCCCTCCAGGGCACAGCATGTTGGGCAGTCATAGAACCAGCAGTGCTCCCTTACCCTTCGCCCTGTATTGGGCTGCACCCCATCTCCCTGCAGCATCCTTAGGTGAGTGTTGGGACTATTCAAAGTGTTGCCACCTGACCTGCATTTGCAGATGTGTTTGATGTTTGGTGCCAGGGCAGCTGCTGGCTGGGCTGTGCTGCTGGGAGTCACCACAGCACTGAAGAGTACTGGTATTCATAGCAGGTGGCATTGCTGTCCTTTTAAAGTTTGTGATGTGTTGTGAGCATCACTTGTGCTTCTGCACTGTTACTGTATTTGTTTAGTAACCATGCCCATGTCGTTAACAGAGAAGCACTATTTCTAAGAATGGAAGCTTTTGTAAGCTTATTGAAGGCACAGGATTTCATGAAAAATTGCTTTGTGATATTTTGCTTATATTGCGAAATTCTCACTTGAGGTCATAAAAGTCAGAGTCTTGCTCCAAATTTTCCAGCAGTGGTATTCCCAACATACCCTGTAACTACAGAAGGCACTAAGCATCCTGCCCATTTTGTTAGAACAGAGCTCTCTAGAGTTCTTGAGAGGCAATTCTTACTATATAAATACAGCATTATGCTAAATGTTCTTTGAAATGAAAAGCAGGTATTCCCAAGTCTACTGTTCAAGTACTGCTCTTGCAGAGAAAATCTGTTTTGCTGCTAAATCTTCTGATACTTCAGGATAGCTGTGAAGTTAAAAAACCTTTCCAACAGAACAACAGCAGGAGATTAAAGAGAAGCACTAACACAAAAAAGCAACACCCAAAAGAAATCCCAACAGCCCCCCCACATGTATTGCCTGTACCCTCTTCCTCTGTTTCTGTACTCATATTTTATTTTCCCTCTCAAATGAAGGAACCATATTCTTTCCAGACAAGATGGGCGAGGCTTGCCCATAATTTTTCTTTTAGAAGTATGAACTTCTTTCAGTATAAATAAATGAAAAAAATGCTGAGAAAGCAAATTGTTTGCATGTACTTTAGCATGTTAGGAAGTGCATGATGTGTTTTTTAATGGCGGCAGGAATATGCAGAAAATGGGAGAGAGAGCAGAATGTATGTGGCTGTTGCAGAGTCCTTTTTGAAGTGCATCGGTGAAGGTTTCTGGCACCAATTCTGAACACAGTCTGTCTGTGTTTCAGAGTGAGCTTCCTTTCCTAAAACTCTGCACTGGAAATAATACTCTGGAAAGTATAAATGTACACTGAGGGACATCAGGAAGGGAAACCTTTAGCCCACTTAAGTGTAATGCACAGCATTGATTCCTGCAAGAAGAATTGCTTGATCATAAGCTTTAAAAAAACAAAACAGCTGAGCTTGTTTAAAAGTCAAGCTAATGAAAGCAAACCTGAGTCAGGATGTACTGGAAGGCTTATAAATGTAACTATGATATATGGATGCACCAGATTTTTAAACAAAGGAATAATTTTATCCTAAAGAAAGCACCTGGGGGAGCAGAAGGGAATGGGAAGAACAGAAAAACTCACTGTCACCCGTGTTTAAATTTTCTTTACCCATCCTTGCTGCCATACTCCAAACTGCATTTGCAGTGAGGTGTGTTTGTATTCACAGTCCAGCAACTCTGGGTGTTACAAACAAAATGAGATATGCAGGATGGTTATATATATTAAAAAAGAAATATGCAGAAAGTTTTAAGACCAGAAAACCAGACATCCATAGTACCAAGACCCAAAGTGCAGATTGGATGCTCATGAATGATTCACAAGGGGTGGAACAGTGCCTTAGCCATGCTGGGTTTCTTGTTGGTTTTGAGTGACTGGCCTGGGATGCAATCTGAAATACAGCTGAATGCAAAATAATTTTCAGTAGAATATGACGTTTTTTTAGCAGTGAACTCAGATAATCAAAAAAACTGGTTTGTATTCATTTTGGTTTTTGTAATTTTTGTTATGGTTTCTGTACAACATGATGTAGCAGCTAAATTCTTGGGTATGGAGTGGCTATCTACACTGTGCAGCAGTACCTACATTTTAATGCACCCATAGCTATTTCTCCAGCTAATGTTTCCTATTTTAAAGACTGCAATAAATCAAATACTTTTTGCTAAGCATTTTGTGTAATTAGTTTTATAACTTGTATATATAGAGAGAAAGCCATGTTAGTAATACCCTTAAAAGTTGAAGCAAAGCAGACAAAATATTTTACTTGCTTTGTCCACAGAGTCACTTCCCATCATTGTCATTTGACCGTCGATTTTCTTGCTTTCTAATACCTTTACCAAAGAACCCCAAACAAACAATTAAAAACAACAATAAAAAAAGAAAAAAAACAAACCCAAAACAAAACCAGCAAAAAATTCCCGTGTTTCTTGGAGGACAGATGCATCATTTTGTAGAAGTGGCTGCTATTTATGATTTTGTGCATTTTAATTTTCCTTACTATTTAAGAAGGTTCAATAGCAACAAAATGAGTAAGTTACCAGAAAAACTTAGTGTTCTCCTGCAAGAAATCTTGCAAAACGTATAGTTTTTTTTTTTTTTTGGTGTAATGCCTGTTTGCCAGATGGTCAAGGCTTCACAGGACCTGGTCAGAGTGTGTGAAGGGCTTGGTGTGATGTGACACTGGTGCTGGAGCCCTTTGGTGTGTGTGTGGTGAATGCCAAGGGACTGTTTCAGGTGTGAACGGTTTGGGCAGTGGTGTTGGCAGGAGAAGGAATTTTGTAGCTCTCCTGGTTGGGGGATGCTTTGTCTTAAGGATCATTGATATAACTGGGTGCACATGGCTGCAGAGTGAACTTCCTTAAGCCACAGGAGGAATGCCTTCCCCTCTGCATTTCTTGCCTTCCAGTAATGATATGTAAGGAGCTGGTCCATGCTGCAAGCTTCAACGGTGCTTTATGCTGGGAATAACTCCTCTTGCTGTCTCATACAAACAGCGGGGATTTAATGTACAGAAATGGCTGCTCAGCAGCAGCTTAGGGTTTGGGCAGTATATTTGTGAGGATGTTGAAGACTGTGGCCTTGTTATCTGTGGTTTCCTGGTTTATGGTGGCTGGTTTACAGGGGCTTTTTCCTCCCCCAGAGATAGATAGTATGCCTCCATGATTTCTGCTATCCTTGGTCTGTATGGTTGTAAACCTTGCTTGGCAGAGGGCTTGGAAAACCTACATAATTTAGATTTTTTTTTTTTTTTTTTTTTTTTTCCCCAGTATTAAAAGTGTGGAAGCTGGGAAGGATCTTGTTGATCCTTTGCCAACCTGCAGTGAATTTGTCTAGTGAGCCTTCCTTCCTCCCCTGTATGTACAGTGATAGTCCTTGGTGAAATGGAGGAGAAATGATAGTCCGTGGTGAAATGGAGGAGACCTCTTTGCCCCATTGGTATTGTTCACCTGGGGTGCCAGGTGCTGGCTCTGGTGAGAGGAGTAGCAGTTGCTGTCCAGCAGACCAAGGGCTCTTGGTACTGTTGGCTGAAGTGCCCGTGAATTTGAGACTATTTTATGGCTGCTGAAGCCAACGTGAGCCTGTGCTACTGCTGGCATTTCTTTCCTCACCCTGTTTTCCCTGCTGTGCTTTGCATTGCTGCAGAGGCAGCATTTGGGAGCTGCTTACTTGCAGACCTTGTGAAAGCCAATTAAGGAGGGAGGAAATAACAAAAAGAAAGACCCAGGCTGAACTGAGGGGTGTTGGAGAGAGCTTGGGGAGGTCTGGGGACATGAGCTTGCTTAATGTGCTTAATTGCCAGGGGCCACTGGTCACAGCATCCCTGGCTAAGTCACACTGGCTGTGGGTCAGTGTCAGGTGGGTGGAGAGCTGTGTCCCATCAGGCTCTGGCTGGTGTTTTGTGCCTTGCTGATGCCATGCTGTCCCAAGGGGAATGGGATTCCTCTTCTGGCCTGTCAGGCGCCTCTGCCGTGCCTCTGGCTTGGGGCAGTCCTGTTCCTCTACCCCATCCCTGCAGTCACTCATGCTGCTGAGGGCCAGACTTCTGCAGGTGGTGGTGGGGCATGAAGACATTGCCCCAGGTATGCCAGCTTTAGAATTTTGTTTGAAGATCTAATACATAAGTACTAGATTATTGAGCATGCCTTGGTTCTCCCTTCTCCTTTCCTAAAGCAGCTGAAAAAAATAATCTGTGTAATGAATTGTAAAATAATTTTAGTCTAGATTTTATTTTTTTGAAAATGAAACATGCACCAATATTAATTTAACTGCAGTAAATAAAACACTTTAATCAACATAAACAGGAACAGAGTAAGCAACAAAAATGTATATAAAAAACCCCGTAATGGATGGGTGGCTTAGATCTTGGCAGTGGTGTTTTTTTCAGGGGCAGGAAATACTTTTGTGCTGGGGAATAAAATATATGACCTCGAGTTGTTTCTGTAGCTGAGTAAAACTTATAGTAATAATATTACACTGAAATTCCTTTAAGTCATTGGCAATATGTTTGAGAATTTTCTTTTAGTTGTTCTCTGATACAAACCAAATCTGCTCTCCTCTGCTGAAGGAGGGGGCCATATTAACTAATGTGCTGGCTGTTGTATAGACACCTTTCATATTATGACACACTTTCACTGTTTATGCATATGTGCCAACTGCCCTGTGTCATAGCACAGTGCCTGCTTTATAGCAACATGACAATTTTCCTCTTTGCAAATTTCATGGGTTGGGAATCAAATATATTTCTGAACTTCATTTATTTGCTTTGCTTCCCAAGTGCTTCTTGCAAGAATTTCACTAGAATGAAATGTGATGCTCTATGCCAAGTTAAAATGTTTTCTGAGAGTGAGCAAGAAAAATAATGCAGATGTGCTATACACATCTTGGCAGAAGACTGGGGCTTTTTATAGCATATCTACCCTCACAGCTCCAGCTTGGCAAAACATTCCTGTAGCATATGTATATGACTTTTCAGGCAAACAGTAAACAAAGTTTAATGTGGCTTTCAGCACAGACTGAATCTCTCTGGAGTTGGGGAAGCTTTCTCCTGATTTCAGTGCCGTTTGTAGCCAGACCAATTATGTGGTTGCACGTTTGTCTTGGCCTTTCAGGACAGTCTCTTTTGGATTTAGTCTGTAATCAAAAGAGAATGTCAGAAACAAGTCTCAAATAACCTTTTCCTCTTGCTTCTAAGACTGAAACAAGAGAGACTTATGTAGGCAGAAACAATTTAAAGCTAAGTGCAAAGTGATTGCACAAAATGCTTATTATTCCACTGTTTCTGGGCTGCCCTGTGAAAGCTTGAGCTGCAAGTTGTAATTGAAAGACAAACTGTATTTTCCAGAATTTGGCTAAAATGATAATGAGTTTTTCTTTTATAGGACTGAAATCTGTTGGAAATGACAAATGCTGAGTTCTCCTCACACCTGTAACATTTCTGTGCTGTGCTTAGAGCTTCTGCATATTTTCAGAAGGTGAATGAGCATCACCCACTGAACTAATCCTGTCCTCTCTCTCCTGCTTGCCATAGCTAACCCATGCTTCATCCATATAATTTAGACTCTTAAGCCTTCTTGGTGTGGGACAGAGCCCCAGCATCTCTAAGGGATTTGTGTAATTTTCTCAAAGATTGTTTTGCTTCTGGTTAGAGTATACTAAAGTTTATTTCTGGCTTGAAGCCCCCTTTTATATTCTTTTTTTGGCTTCAGAAGCAACGAGGCAGAGAGAGGCAAAGGAGAGGAGCCCTTTTGCCACATGACACAAGCAGTGTAACAGGCAAGAAAGCTGTACTTCACTCCTATCAGAGAAGTGGAAAGTGCTTCTCATTTAATTGAATTTGCACCAAAATAGGCTGGGTGTTCCAGCCTATTAAGAGTAAACTAAATTAGCACTGACAGCTTCTGGTTACCTTCTACTTGTGGAACACCCCTGTCCACACTTCTCCATGGAAATAATAAAATGAATTTTAGATAAACAGCTATGAGCTGTAAGTTTTCTGAAGCAGATGGTCCATCTCTGGCAAAGCAGGATGCTGGTTCCTGCTGAAATCTCTGGCTTCTGTGTTAATGTCAGAAATAAGGTGGGGTGGAGGAGGAGATGGCAGGGAGCTTCCCCGTGCGTCAGCGCATCAGCCGCGCGCTGCTGCCCTGCAGTTCTGCTGCCAGCAGCGCCGAGCTGGGCGTGCTAGCACACCCCACCCAGCTCTGCTTCTCTTCACATCTTTCAATAAGTACCCATAGCCTCACCTGGCTTTGATGCTCACAGAAAAGGTGAGCTCAAAAGAAAGCTTTGCATCTACATGTGTAATATTTGAGGTCTGAAAATCCTAAAGAAAATATAACTTTTCCTTTTTACCCTGTTGGATTGTCATGGTGTGAATAAAAATACATACACCTTTCTGGTTGTGACCAAGGTCCAGATTTTTTGTCCTGAATGTATATCTCTGTACAGAGTGATATATGTAGTTGTAATTATTTATGGAACCGTTTCTGATATCTGTCATTTGTATATTGACTTAATTGTTTCAGTGGAACATTTGCCTTCTGAATACAAGTGAGAATGAAAGCTTCAGCACAATCTTTTTTGTTTGTTTGTTTGGTGTTTGGAAGAATAGCTGTTTTGGAAACGTGACCTTTTTCCTATGAATCTTGAAGGTGGCTTGTAGCTTATCAAAAGACAAGTGCTAAACTACAAAAAAAAATTCAAGGAAGTCTTATTTTTAATTTAAAAGAAAAAAGAATTTATCCAGAAAAGACTGGTGTAAAATTCCAAGTTTAAGAAATGTTGTTGGAGTTATCGTATGAGGTTGTAAATTACCACTTTAAAACATCAGTGTGCTAAATTAAAATTGATTTAATTTAGAAGATGTGTCTTGTTCTGAATTATCAGCATAAATGTGTCTGCTTTTACTTTACAGACCACTGCAGAGAACAGCTTGACTATGTTCTATTGTATTGTGCAACAAGACTGTACTTCTCACAGGGAGGATGAAAAACTGCAGAGTTCCAGAGAATGTGTATTTTTTTCCCATGTCTTTATATTTTAGGAGTTTGTTTGGCTAGTACAGTATTATGTTTGATCTCATCTGATGTAGATAGTCCAAAAAGAATGTTTTATACAAGCTTTATGATTCTATAAGTTTTTGCGTACAAGGCAGTTAAATATGTTTTTTTTTTCCTGAAGCTAAATGAATTTTGGAACAACCACGGTTTTAAGCAATAGGACTAGCTAATGAACACATTTTTTGTTGTGTGAAAGTAAGTAAGGTTATTCCCCCCCAGTGTTGTTATGAAAGGGATAGCTTTTGTGAAAAATACTTCCTGAAACGCCTGTGGGGGCTGTTTCAGAGAGAGGAAGTCTCCAAGGGACAGGGATGCTCAGCTGGGAGGAGAGAGAGGAGGGAGGACTTGGCAGCAAGGTCATACTCTGCAGAGCTTTCCATAAACCTGCTGCTTTTTCAACACACATTGGATGTCTTAATCACTGACACTGAAGTATTTTCTATAAAAGCTTTGGATCAAGGAAAAGCTTTGAGTAAGCTGACATTTTTACTTCAAGTTTGGTTTGCACAAAGCTGGCATTTAAGGAAGCTTTTTCCTCAGGGTGAGGAGCATTCCCAGTATCTCTAAGCTAGCTAAAATATTTATTTTTTCAAGTGGCAAAATTTTACTTTATTGCTAATTTTTGCATTTTACATTGTCTTTCTTGATGAAAGGGAGCTGCATACCTAATGTAACAACCTTCAACGTGTGTAGAAGAACAGAGTGAAATGACATCAGCCTTTTACAAAATCAGAAGAGTAGAAGGTGTGTGAGTCATCCAGTGAAATAAAACGTTATTAAGGCTAAATTTTACGGTGTGATGCAACCCTCCTGATGAAGTCCATGCATGTGGACTTGGAACAGAAGTTTGGCCTAGCTGAGGGTGTTGCTGTGAGTCAGTGTCTGATTTCCAACAGCTGGGAGAGTCCAATCCTTCCCTGTGTGCACTGTGTTTGTGTCCTATCACCTACCTTAGAGTCTTGGGATTTATTACATCTACTCCTATAACAGTCTGGTTTTTCAATTGAGGCCTACATGACTAAGTTTCTTGCCTCTCCCTTTTCTTCATCACTAATGTATGAAAATGCAGGAAAGCTTTGATTTAGTTTTAGAGGAGTTGGGGTCTGTGTATTGGAGATGCTGCCTGTTTGGAGGACAGCAAAGGCCCTTGGCCAGCTTTATTGGTCTCTTGCAGCTGGTGCATCTTGCTCTGTATCTTAACCAATAAAAGTTCATGACCTCTGTGTATCTGAACAGCTCACTATATATAGACCAGGATCTGCCCTGGGAATTCTCCTGTCTGGTGCAGCCGTGGAGCAGCTCAGTGCCCAGGTGCAGGTGCTGTGTGTAACCAATTTGTGTGTGCAGTTGTTTTCCCACTGTTGTGTGCTGGGGCTTTAATCTGTACCTGGCTGGGAGTTTCTCTAGGAAAAAGCCTATGGAAGCAACTGTAAGACTCTCTGCCAAGCTGAGGATTTCTCCTTTAGAAAGCAAAGCCCCCTGTTCCTGGAAAATAAAAATGATGTTATTTAATGGAATATTTTCAATTGTGTAAGTGTACATAATTATTCTTCTGAATCAAAATAGAGTACTCAGAGTACAAGAACAGTCTGAGAATCCAAATACAAGGACTGTGAGGTAGACTTCTGCAAGAACAATACTTTTGGCTTCAAGAACAGGAGAGCAGGTTTCTTATACAATAGTGTGCTTGTGTGTGTGTATGTATATATATGTAGGTATGCCACAAGCTTGTTATTTTGATGCTTGCAAGCTTCTATCAGTTCAGACATCTCAATAATTAAAAAAGTATGAGGGATTTATTAAAAAAATATTTTAAGTTATTGAAACTTCCATTGTATTTTTAACAGTGCAGTTGCTATTAATATAGAAGAGACAAAACAAAGACCTATTGGTTGCTACAGGAAAACCGGCAAAGTTAAATTAATTAATTTGAAGTGTTTTATAAAAATACGTGGATGGAGCCTTGTGTTTAGATGAAGTGGTTTAAAACTTTGGTTGGCTTGGTGCAGTCCTGGCTGGGGAAATGTTAGTGTATGCTATCTAAACCATGTGCTAAACCAGTCAAAAAAGATGCCATATTTTAGACTCTTTCTATTCATCAAAGTATTTTCTTTTTTCTCTGCTCTGTTACAGAACATTATGCAGATTTTTCTCTGTAATGGAGTATAAGACACCATGTCCATGTACCTGCCTGTAGCCTTGGTTGTGCTCTGATCATTCAAAGCTAGCGAGATAGTACAGCCACCTTCTTCTGTCTTCATTTGGGTAGGAAGCACATTGGAGAGATCCCAGGTGCTTAAAATCTACAGGTTTTCTGAAAGAAAAGTTGTGCAGTTTCTAAGAACCTGGTTCCCCCCGCCCCCCCTCTACACCTTATTAGACAGATTTGTTGCTTATTCTTCTTAGTCTCAAGCATGCTGTATGTGTTTTATAGGAGTTAATTACAGAAAATAGAAGTTGCAGTATTCTTAAAAATACTGCTTTTCTGTGAACAGATGAACTGCACCTCAATGAACACATAACACACACATTTTTTCTATATTATTTAGTTTTAATCGGTCCTGTATGAAACTTATTTTTGCCATGAGTTACAGATAATTCTTAGATTCTGTGTGTGTATACAATATAATTAGGCTGTTACATTGAAAACATTTTCAGTAAGACTCTGAAAATGCATAAAGAACTAGAAACTGGAGGTTTCAAACTCAGGTTTGACTAAGTAGAGGATACTCTCTAATTTGTCTATCAGAAGAGAAGAAAGATAATTACTTGGGTTTTACTGGGCTTGAAGGTATAATTCTAGGTAGAATATTATGGTGTGCCTGAGTATATTTCTAATGTTGTCCCCGTGCTTGCAATTGTAGTAATTTCTCTGTACCTTGTGCCAAAACTGACTTTGTTACGAAGATGGGAACTTCTAGTTTAGACCACACTATAAGTTATGACTGAAAACATCCCTGTTATATCATTCTTATATTAGTCAAAACTTCTGGAGATGCAAATTGAAGTGTTCTGAGCTCAAAGAATTAAATAGTTTTTACAATTTTACATGTGATGTACTCACAACTCAGCTGAAAAGACTTGAAGGTTTCAAATTAGGGCTTGGCATTGCCTCACTGATTTAATAGTTATTTTTTTATTGCTTTCTTTTCTGGTCAAGAAGTCTAGCTGGTTTTGCTTCTCTCTTAATAAAATCTTCTGCTTGAATTTGGACGAGTGCAGGCATGCTGTTAGAGATTGAAGCGATTTTGAAAGGAGTAATGGGTTAGAGTTCAGTGTACTGCAGTGTACTGCTGTTAGCTGCTCCCTGTCACTGCAGGTGACAAGGGAGAACATAAGTAAGGAAGTAAAAGGAGGTTTTTAGTGCTGATCACCATCTTCCTGCATTAGTGGATCCATTCTCAGGGCTTAGCTTGGCAAGCTTTGTTTATGTTGATGGGTCCTAGTGCAGTTGGGTCTGGGAGGGGACTGCACTGTGGTGGAAGAAATGCTGGTGTGGTAAATGGAAGGGATGTGCTTTTAAGTAAGTGTTTTCCAAGAGCTGTCACCTATATTTGCTTTAACCTCTTGGAATGCCTTCTATTTTCTGCTTCTGGCCAGGTATGGAAGTGATGGTGAGTAATAAGCAAGTGTAGGTGATGGAGGAGAACACTGTATTTTGAGAAGGCGGAGTGAGAGGGGAGGTTGTGATGCACCTGGCAGCTGCAGCTGGCGGGTGATTTTTTGTATTTATGCCAAATTCTGGAACTGGAAGTGAGATCGAGGGAGGAGTTAGAAAGGAGTCCTCATTAAGTCAAGAGTAAGGCTCCTTCTTCAAAGTTTCTCTGTTACGGACTCTCTTGACTACTCAGGAGTGTGGCAGCGGGATTCTGATTATACAGGGGCTAGCCTCAAGCTTAGACCTGAGCTTAGTTATTGATTTGAAAAAGATGATTACTGCTGATTGGTGAGGAGGAACTGTTACTGTTGATCTCTGAATAAAACATGGATATGAATTAAAATGGCAGGAAAGATAAAATGTGGAGCTAGTTAGCATTATAAAATAGTTCTGCCTTTATTTTCCTGGTGAGGTCTCCAGGCAGATATGGTGCTAGTTTTTTTTTCATCTTAAACGTGGGAATACCCTACAGCATGCTCAGTCAGTAGGACTACAGCCATAGTAAACCTTAACATCAATTAAAAATTACCTTCAGAAGTAATGAATACACTTGAAAACAAAACAAATAATCCTTGAGAGTATTGTTTATAGAAGCTTAGTTTCAAGGTATGTCCTTTCCTTCACACTAACATGGAATGCTGCATTGCAGTTTGTGCCTTGAGTTAGCAGCAATCAGAACCTTGAATTCAAAGAGAATTGCAGATCTGTTTTATTTAACCTTATAAAATAAGCATGATTATAGTAGTTGAAATTATATAGTGATTGTTCTTGAAGTTTCAGAAAAGCATTAGGCATGTTTAAAAAAGAGTGACTACATGCTTAAATCAGTGCCACTAGAAGGAATTGAAATTACACTCCTTCAAAAAAGATTGAGCAATTTGGAAAAGTAATAGCTAAATATTATTGCTACAAATTGTTCCCTGGAGATGAAAATAAGGCCTGCTTTGGTTAAAGTATCTTGAAAAGTATTTAAGAGATAAATTAACAGGATGCCATGATTATTTCTAATTATTCTTCTGAAATCAAATAGAGTACTCAGAGTTACAAGAACAGTCTGAGGATCCAAATACAAGGACTGTGAGGTAGACTTCTGCAAGAACAATACTTTTGGCTTCAAGAACAGGAGAGCAGGTTTCTTATACAATAGTGTGCTTGTGTGTGTGTGTGTGTGTATATATATGTAGGTATGCCACAAACTTGTTATTTTGATGCTTGCAAGCTTCTATCAGTTCAGACATCTCAATAATTAAAAAAGTATGAGGGATTTATTAAAAAAATATTTTAAGTTATTGAAACTTCCATTGTATTTTTAACAGTGCAGTTGCTATTAATATAGAAGAGACAAAACAAAGACCTATTGGTTGCTACAGGAAAACCGGCAAAGTTAAATTAATTAATTTGAAGTGTTTTATAAAAATACGTGGATGGAGCCTTGTGTTTAGATGAAGTGGTTTAAAACTTTGGTTGGCTTGGTGCAGTCCTGGCTGGGGAATTGTTAGTGTATGCTATCTAAACCATGTGCTAAACCAGTCAAAAAAGATGCCATATTTTAGACTCTTTCTATTCATCAAAGTATTTTCTTTTTTCTCTGCTCTGTTACAGAACATTATGCAGATTTTTCTCTGTAATGGAGTATAAGACACCATGTCCATGTACCTGCCTGTAGCCTTGGTTGTGCTCTGATCATTCAAAGCTAGCGAGATAGTACAGCCACCTTCTTCTGTCTTCATTTGGGTAGGAAGCACATTGGAGAGATCCCAGGTGCTTAAAATCTACAGGTTTTCTGAAAGAAAAGTTGTGCAGTTTCTAAGAACCTGGTTCCCCCCGCCCCCCCTCTACACCTTATTAGACAGATTTGTTGCTTATTCTTCTTAGTCTCAAGCATGCTGTATGTGTTTTATAGGAGTTAATTACAGAAAATAGAAGTTGCAGTATTCTTAAAAATACTGCTTTTCTGTGAACAGATGAACTGCACCTCAATGAACACATAACACACACATTTTTTCTATATTATTTAGTTTTAATCGGTCCTGTATGAAACTTATTTTTGCCATGAGTTACAGATAATTCTTAGATTCTGTGTGTGTATACAATATAATTAGGCTGTTACATTGAAAACATTTTCAGTAAGACTCTGAAAATGCATAAAGAACTAGAAACTGGAGGTTTCAAACTCAGGTTTGACTAAGTAGAGGATACTCTCTAATTTGTCTAGCAGAAGAGAAGAAAGATAATTACTTGGGTTTTACTGGGCTTGAAGGTATAATTCTAGGTAGAATATTATGGTGTGCCTGAGTATATTTCTAATGTTGTCCCCGTGCTTGCAATTGTAGTAATTTCTCTGTACCTTGTGCCAAAACTGACTTTGTTACGAAGATGGGAACTTCTAGTTTAGACCACACTATAAGTTATGACTGAAAACATCCCTGTTATATCATTCTTATATTAGTCAAAACTTCTGGAGATGCAAATTGAAGTGTTCTGAGCTCAAAGAATTAAATAGTTTTTACAATTTTACATGTGATGTACTCACAACTCAGCTGAAAAGACTTGAAGGTTTCAAATTAGGGCTTGGCATTGCCTCACTGATTTAATAGTTATTTTTTTATTGCTTTCTTTTCTGGTCAAGAAGTCTAGCTGGTTTTGCTTCTCTCTTAATAAAATCTTCTGCTTGAATTTGGACGAGTGCAGGCATGCTGTTAGAGATTGAAGCGATTTTGAAAGGAGTAATGGGTTAGAGTTCAGTGTACTGCAGTGTACTGCTGTTAGCTGCTCCCTGTCACTGCAGGTGACAAGGGAGAACATAAGTAAGGAAGTAAAAGGAGGTTTTTAGTGCTGATCACCATCTTCCTGCATTAGTGGATCCATTCTCAGGGCTTAGCTTGGCAAGCTTTGTTTATGTTGATGGGTCCTAGTGCAGTTGGGTCTGGGAGGGGACTGCACTGTGGTGGAAGAAATGCTGGTGTGGTAAATGGAAGGGATGTGCTTTTAAGTAAGTGTTTTCCAAGAGCTGTCACCTATATTTGCTTTAACCTCTTGGAATGCCTTCTATTTTCTGCTTCTGGCCAGGTATGGAAGTGATGGTGAGTAATAAGCAAGTGTAGGTGATGGAGGAGAACACTGTATTTTGAGAAGGCGGAGTGAGAGGGGAGGTTGTGATGCACCTGGCAGCTGCAGCTGGCGGGTGATTTTTTGTATTTATGCCAAATTCTGGAACTGGAAGTGAGATCGAGGGAGGAGTTAGAAAGGAGTCCTCATTAAGTCAAGAGTAAGGCTCCTTCTTCAAAGTTTCTCTGTTACGGACTCTCTTGACTACTCAGGAGTGTGGCAGCGGGATTCTGATTATACAGGGGCTAGCCTCAAGCTTAGACCTGAGCTTAGTTATTGATTTGAAAAAGATGATTACTGCTGATTGGTGAGGAGGAACTGTTACTGTTGATCTCTGAATAAAACATGGATATGAATTAAAATGGCAGGAAAGATAAAATGTGGAGCTAGTTAGCATTATAAAATAGTTCTGCCTTTATTTTCCTGGTGAGGTCTCCAGGCAGATATGGTGCTAGTTTTTTTTTCATCTTAAACGTGGGAATACCCTACAGCATGCTCAGTCAGTAGGACTACAGCCATAGTAAACCTTAACATCAATTAAAAATTACCTTCAGAAGTAATGAATACACTTGAAAACAAAACAAATAATCCTTGAGAGTATTGTTTATAGAAGCTTAGTTTCAAGGTATGTCCTTTCCTTCACACTAACATGGAATGCTGCATTGCAGTTTGTGCCTTGAGTTAGCAGCAATCAGAACCTTGAATTCAAAGAGAATTGCAGATCTGTTTTATTTAACCTTATAAAATAAGCATGATTATAGTAGTTGAAATTATATAGTGATTGTTCTTGAAGTTTCAGAAAAGCATTAGGCATGTTTAAAAAAGAGTGACTACATGCTTAAATCAGTGCCACTAGAAGGAATTGAAATTACACTCCTTCAAAAAAGATTGAGCAATTTGGAAAAGTAATAGCTAAATATTATTGCTACAAATTGTTCCCTGGAGATGAAAATAAGGCCTGCTTTGGTTAAAGTATCTTGAAAAGTATTTAAGAGATAAATTAACAGGATGCCATGATTATTTCCACATTGCTTTTGCAGATACTTACTAGAAACCAGTTTTCCTTGGTGGATTTGACCTGGAGATACCTGCTTGTGTGTCCAGGGGTGTGCTAACCACAGATATTGTTCCATGGGTGTCCTTTAGAGGTGAGATGGTGGAGTGGTGGTGTGTGGCGGTCCTGCCTCGTGTCAGCCTCCTTAGGCAGCGTAGAAAGCTCTGTCCATGAGCTAGAATATGCACATAGGAGAGGAGGACAAAGATGGGGAATATAGTTATAGTCTTGGGAGCAGTTCTGTAGAGCGCAAGGGAAACTCCTAAACCTTTCACTATTAGCCAGGTTTTCCTATGACTCAAGTCAGTAGAAATTGCTCCATAGATCTATTCTGGTGTTGATTTGTAGGTGTTTTCCAGGATATATTAGTTTGCCACTTTATTTGTTCTGTTTACCAGCTTGATCCAGCAGCCATAGGTGACATGTTGCTCCTCCTCTAAAGCAGCCAGGGAATTGCTGTTTAGGCAGCAGGCAGTGCCCAAGCGCCGTGCTGCCTGTGCGTGCTGCGGTGCAGGAGTGTGGGGGATCTCCTCCCGTGTGCACCTCACCTGCAGCAACTGCAGAGGGGCAGGGACATCTCGTGGGTACCCCTGTGCATGGCTGGCAGGGTGTAAAGCACCAGGGATGCTAAAGCTCTAAATCCTATCAAAAACATGCAATATCATAGCTGACCTGAATTGAGATTAATTTTTCTGTGATTCACATAACTTACGTGAACTTTCTGTGATTCACATAACTTGTGCATTCCTTCCACATGGTTCAGCAAAGCTGTTTATATTGCCAAGTCCTACCCACCAACCCTTGAATCTGAAGTTCTCTGAGGAATAATACAGCCATGAGGACAGAGAATGGTATTTAATATTTTGTCTTAACTTTATGTTTACATTGTGTTGGAAATGTGAGTCAGTGGATGTAATAATGATTTTGCAGCTGTATGGATATTAATCATTGTTTAGAGTTCAGATACTACACAATTAATTGGCTGTGCCCATTTGGGAACATATATCAGAAGTGGTTGTTTCTGTCTTTCATGGTATTTGAAACTAATGGCCTCCAAATGAAAATCTTATTTCAGGTACTTTTCTGAAATAAATTAGTCTCTTCTTCTTAAGCTGAATGTCACTTGGGTAGACAACTCTACCCTCTTAGATTTTCTCTTGAAACATTTTACCAAACTCACTTTCTGTTTTGTTTTGTTTAGTCAATGTCTGTCTCATGTTGGTCTACAACATACAGGTCTGTATGTACAGACATACATATGTGCTTGGTTATTCCACTAAAACACATCATTCTGGTCTAAATCAAGTAGTGTATTTGAAGAGCTATTGTGGTGGCTGAAAAAAACAATGAACTGCTTAAATCCAAGTAATGCTGCCATGATGGGTGGAAGTAAATAAACTCTTGGAAGAAACAGAAAGCACTTCTTTCATCAGATTCACTTATGGTTCAGTTGTCAAGCTGCAGTCCTAGGATGTTCTGCATTTCTTCAGCATTGTTGCCCAAATTCTAAATCCCCACAGAGAAGATTGTGCACCATTATAGACAGTACATTTCACTGCATATTCATGAGTTATGGATTTCATTACTGTAATTTGTATCTGTCATCTGGAGTTAATACTAATAATTAAAAGTTGTAATCAAGGGACAGTTTTGTTAGATTATTTGTTGTATTTAGATGCAGATTATGAAGTAAGCTCTGTTACAGCAAAATAGGCTGAAAAGGGCATATTTATCTTTCCTTACTTGTGGATTTGCCACAACTGGAGTTTGTGGCAGTGCTTCAATAGATGTCTTGATTTTTTTTTTTTTACATGGGATTGAAATAAATCCCATATAAAAGTTTTTTTTTGCATTTTGGGCAGGACAGTGTTATTTGGTCCTCACAGCATGGGCATAATGGAGTTTAGAGATGCAGTGTCATATTAACTTCTTCCCCTTAGCAAACAGAACATAGTTGCTCACAGTGTAAACTATCAGTAATGGTGGTGAAAAGTGTGTTATTCTTTCATAGCCAAATGTAAAGCTTTATTCTTCATTTAACGATTATCAAATTTGGTTGCCACATGCATTCTAGTGGCAGCACAAAGTAACTTTTCCTTTTTTGCAGGTGCCTGACTTGGTGCTAGTATCAGAGTCCAGGTGCTGACCTGGACCTGCCCTTTGGTGGTGGCACCTCCTAGTGGTTAGAGGGCTGTGTGCTGTGAAAAAATGTCATCATGTCATTAGTTTTGACAGTGAGCAATGTTTTCAGTGCAATATTTTTGAAACAGGCTGCCAGGAGACAGGTGCAATGTAGTGAGAGCTCCAGGACCTGGGGGTGTTGATCAGCAGCTGGGCTGACCCTGCGCCGGTGTGTGCCCAGGTGGCAAAGAAGGCCAGTGACATCCTGGGCTGTGTCAGCAGTAGTGACACAGTGGCAATCAGGACAGGGCAGTGATTCTCCCCTGGTGAGGCCGCACCTTGCCTGTGCCTGCTCTGGGCCCCTCACTGCAAGAAAGACCCTGAGGTGCTGGAGCATGTCCAGAGAAAGGGAACAGAGCTGGTGAAGGGTCTGGAGTACAAGTCCTAGGAGGAGCAGCTGAGGCTTGTTTAGCCTGCAGAAAAAGAGTCTCAGCAGAGACTTATCGCTCTCTAAAACTACCTCAAGGAGGTTGTAGCCAAGTGGGGCCTGTCTTTTCTCCCGCGTAACAAGTGATGGGATGAGAAGAAATGTCCTCAAATTGTACCAGGGGAGCTTTAAATTAGATCTTAGGAAAGGTTTCTCCACAGAAAGGGTTATCAAGCATGAAAAGAGGCTGCCCAGAAGAGTGATTGAGTCAGCATCCCTGGAGGTACTTAAAAGACATGCAGATGTATCACTTAGGGACGTGGTTTTGTGGTCAGCTTGGCAGTACTGGGTTAACAGTTGAATCTGATGACCTCAGAGGTTTTTTCCAGCCTAAGCAATTCTGGGATTCTGTGCCTAGTTCTGCATTAGAGAAGGAGTCCCGTGCAGTGCCACAGGCTGGGGCTGGGGACAGGGAGTGGGCAGGAGCCAGCCCCACGCACTGGCAGCAGGCAGTGTCAGCAGGGCATATCCAGGAGACAAAGGAAGGGACCATCCCCCTCTGCTCAGCATGGTTCCTGTCCAGTTCTGGGATGCCCTGAGGTCCCTTCCAATCTGAATTATTCCCTTACATTAAGCTATTGGGGCATATCGAGATTCAATTCTATTTAATAGGTAATGAAATTAGCAGTACATCGGAAAGTTGATTTAAAGCAGTTAGTGATATGATTTCTCGTGGATTGGTATAGATTGTTTCTAGGTCAAGTGGATGAGTTAAATAAAAATTCCAGCCTTTCATGATGCATGGGAGTAATGTATTAATGGAAAGAACTTGCATGTCCTCGTAGGGTAGGAAAACAGGAAGTTTACTGCTACAGTAGACCTTTGACCACTTTCCTTACCGATAAGGAAATTACCACTTTATTTCAGAAAAGCAAGGATTTCATATATATATTTGAAAGTTTATGTAAACTGTGAAGTGGCTAACAGCCAAATTTACCATTTTTAATACGAACCTTTTGGCACTTGAAGCAAGATTAAGTAGTTCCTTGATGCTTTTTTTTTGTAGTCCAGTAGTAATGCAGCACAACTCAATATGTAGTAGTGTTCCAGCAGTTTACCAACCATATTAGTTCAATTTAATAGGTTTTATGAGGCATTTAATTGCTGAAGTGGATGACGGTTTGGCTCGTTTTTTTGGCTATCAGACTTCTGTATTGAGGACTGACATTGATAGGGTAATGTGATTAATTTTTAAGTAAATCGTTGTTGAAATGACATACAGGATGCATTCAAAGCCCAATGTTACTTTTTTTTTGCTTCGTAAATATGGTTTCTAACATTTCAGTGTGTCAGGAAGAATGATGTTTGCCATATGTTCAGATTTTGTCTTGGATGGATTTCTGGTAAACTAAAGCCCTATTAGCAAGGCTGGAGAAAAGCATTGGTGAGTGCAAAAGTGGAACAAGATGCTTCAGTGATCAGGCTTGTATGTTTCTCCCTTTTTCATAACTGGTTCATATCAAATCAGTGTGCATCCCTTGGTTGAAGACATTATGTATAATCTGGTGTGTTTGAAAAAAGTCAAATCCTAGACCAAACTCTCTTGTTACAGCATGAAGTGTAACCTTCCTGAATGTGTATTCCTCTTCTCAGTAAAACAGAATAGCAAGAAATTAGCTTTAGTACGGTGCATCTTCAGAACAAAGAGCAGTTTTACAGGTTAAGGATCAAAAAGATGAAAGGGATAAGGCTTATTTTCTGCTGTAGAGCATTCAACTATTTTCTGTTGTAGTTGATAGCCCTTTTTTTCTTGACTTCATGGCATAAAGGGCAAGTGTATGTGAATGTGCTCTAAAATTCGTGTGAGGGGAGTAATTGCAGGTGGAGTGAGGTCAGAAATAGAAAAGATAACTGTCCCTTCAACTCATCACCTGGTAACTTAAGAGCTGCTACAGGTGTTAGTTGCTTTCTGAGCTTTACTGAGCTGCTTTCATTTATGTTAAGTATTTTTGTGGTTTGTGCCTTGCCAAGACAGTGAGTGCACTTATGTTGTACCAGTATTGCCAACTGTCCGTGCTGCAGCTTCAATGTGCTTTAGAGATCAGCAGTGGGCTTTGGAGCTGATTCTCCCACTGCTGCTCGTGTGTGTTGTGCAGCAGATCTTTGTGCCTGAAATTCGAGGAGACAGATGATGGGATGGAGATGCAATTTAAACCCAGGGACTTGTTCTTGCTGGCTTCTCAGGCTGTGGAACGTAACTGGAAGCCAGCTGACATTGCAAGCCTTCATGGCTGTCTTTTGGCACCTGACTGCTTGTTTGGATAGTTCCTGCCTGCAGCACAGGGCTAGACAGGGAAATGAATGAATTCACTGGCAAATTTTCAGATATATTAGTTTTTTATTAACCATAGTTTCCTTTCAGACAGTGTTAACACACCCAAGTGCCATATGCTGCTGAACAGACAAGTCCAGTACACACCCTAGCCTGGTGATTTAGTTGGTTTTTATCTGTGTGTATTCTTGCCACAAAGGCTTTATCTGTTCTCAAAAAACTCAATCCAATGAAGATAGCCCCACACATGGCCTTATAATCTTGAATTCCAGATGTTTTTAAGCTGAAATGAATAATATATGCTTATTTCCCTTTATGTCTTCATTTATAATTGAGAAGTTATATTTGCATACTTCGATATGCTTCTGCTCTGTCCTTTGTCTTGGTGGTGAGTGTTTTCCTTTGAAAGTTACACTGAAATACCTGTGCACAACTGTCCAGCTGATAGTGGTTTTTAAAAATCATATAAGGATCTGTGTTAAAGCAAAAAGCTATAAATTATATCTAAATGTAAATAATTTCAGTTGGTCTTGATGGGCAATGGAGAGCTTCTGGGAGCTCAGCTTGGCAAAGTCAATCCATTTCCCAAGAGTGTTGTGTGGTAAAAAATACACTTCCTATTTGGGCAAGAACAGATCAGAAAATATAGGGGTGTGGGGGGAAAAACACCTGTCTTACTTGATTTCCAGATGTGTAACCAATTGTAGTGGCAACTGGTCTGCACCCAGCTAAGAGAAACATAGTTGGGAAGTGTGGGCAAAGTTAGGAGTACAAAGACCTCTTGGGGAGAGCTTGGTGTCCTCCCTCAGTGGTGTTCTCTGCATGGGCTCCAAACAGCGCACAAGAAAGGACACACACACACACACTCCTCTGCTGTGCCAGCTCGAGTGCGTCATTGTAGCCAGGCAGATTAATGTCGTTTTTCTGATGCTTCAGGACATCCTGCTGGTGACAGGTGAGATCAAATCGCAGTAGTGGGCACAATTAGTAAACACTAAGCATTGTTCATCAGGCTTTTAGGAGCCTGATTTTCTGCTTTCTGTTAGATTGCTGCTTGTCAGAGGTTTGTGGTGCTGTCTTCTTGTAAGATAGGGACAAAGTATTTTAAAGAATAATCTTATTTACTGTAACTTTTAATGTTAAAGATTTCAATATATTTTTTGAAAGGGTACATTTGTGAAAACCAAGACACATATTTAGATGTAAAGGAATAAGAAATCTTCCTTTGCCATTAATAAGAGCACATTGCTGTTTCCATTGTGATTTCTAGATATTGTTTTCCACATATGGTCCTTGTTCCCATTATGTGGGAACATGAAATTGTTAGCTACAGAACACTGAATGATACTACTTAAACTAATGGTTTTCTCAGTTTTTCCTTTGTGCTTTTTAGAAGTCATTTTATGTAATAAACAGAATGTGAATGGCTGCATTCTTGCTGCCTTTGTAATGTGCTCTTGCTTCCAGTCTCAGTGCTGGTGTTCACTTAGCAAATATTTAACTTCCATTGCTGAGGATTAGAAAATGTGGTGTTCATGAGCTTAAATTACGAGTACCTTTATAATCATCAAGTTGAAGAGTTAAATGGGTGTAGACAGGAAACAGGAGATCTGACTTGCTTAGACTTGAGCTGAGTGATGCAATATTTAAATGAAGATATTATAAATCTGGTTTAGCGTTACTTCTACCCTTGTATTCATTCAATGAACTGAACTTGCTGGTTCTTCTACATGAACTAGTGACAAAGGCATCTATGCAGCTTTTTCAAAATAATTGTACTTTGCTAGCTTACACACTGGTGGAACAGTGAAGCTAATGAGTTATCACCACTTGTTTTTCTGTCTGAATGCATTGCAGATTTGGAGAGTGCAGTACCCTTTTACACAATCATAGCAGTCAAAGAATATAAATGTAGCTTTGTCTTATTGACAAAATATGAAAATCTGATTCTACTATACACATTCAGATTTTGAAACAACAGCATCATGTCTGACTAAATGGTAACTCTGAAGCAGGTTTCTTGAAAAACTTGTGGGAGATGTAAAAAATTTTTTCATAGTTTATTTTCCTTTTTAATTTTTTTTCCAGAATCTTGACTTTTATAATAAACTTGATTTACTTAGCTTTTTTTTTTTCCCTTCTTTTTTTAAATAACTAGAAGACATTTTCCTTTTAACTTGTGTGTAAGCACCCAGTTGCACGTGCCCTGAGCAGATTGCTGTGGGTAAGTATTGGTGGCAGTCCTTTGTTTTTGACATCTCACTTGAGAGCCCTGCACTGCCGACCAGAGAGGGTGATCCCATGGGTGTTCGGGTGTCCTTCACTTCAGAAGGAGTGACTGGACCACTTTGCACCACAGACAAAGTTATGTCAACTCCAGTAAACTCTGGAAATAGCCAATTTCCACATTAGGAACTGGTCTAAGCCAAAGTATATGGCTGCTTCAGAAAATGTTCGAGGACTCTACTACTGCTATTGCATAGGAAATTGTGAGTATCTGTTTACTGGCTGAGATTGAGAAATACAACTTGACCAAGCCATGAATAGAGATGCACTTGTAACATCCATGTAGGAGTACTTAAATTCCCATCTGCATCAAGTCTGGTTCAGTTTCTTTCGTATTTAGCAGACAGTGCGTGAGCTGACTCGAGTACAACATTATGTTCATTTTAGACAAATCACAGAATAGGAATTTAAATGTGAACATTTATGCAGTTTGGTTTTTTCATGTTGTTTGGCTGAATAATATATAGAAATAATTGCTAAAACTTGGAACCATAAATGGCTGTGAATTTCCATAGCTTGGTAAAATCACTAGTTTCAATGTTGTTTTCTCTTTTTTTTGGGTTTCTTTTCCCCCCCAGTATGGTATAACTAATCTCTGTAAAATTGAGTACTCCCTTCTGTCCTAGACCTCTCTTCCCGCCCAGTCTTCCCCCATCAAATCCTTGATTTATGCAAAACCTTTAATATAGTAAAAGGGCCTCAAGAGAAGACTGTTCTGATGTTTGGAGAGGGCTTTAATGAAAAGTTGCATTGTTATTTCATATTTACTTACCAAATCCCGCCAGAGTGAATTCTTGCCAAACTAGTTTTATATATTTCTTGTCTGGTCTTGCTCACGTATTGTTTTGTATCAGGACCTTGTCTGGCAGGAAAAGCAACCAGAGCAGTTCAGGCTATGGCAGTACTAATAGGTGATGCAGTAAAAATGAAGTCTATCTAAAACTTCTTACGCAATATTGAGAAACTTTTAAAGGAAGTAATTAGTAGAAGCAGCTTATATATCAAAGCTATTTTTAAGTAGATCGTGCATGCTGAAATAGTACAATAGTTATTTAGAAATGGGTGTTTCTGCTATTGATTCTGTAGTTGTGAATGTTTTTTTACATTTGCCTTGGAGGTAGGAAACAGTTGTGGTAGGAAGCAAAAAAACAAGGATATATGGATATTGAAGTTGTAGTTTCAGCTTGGGTGCTGTTTGTTTTGATGGATGTAGTCAGGTCACTGAGCCAGTATTGCAGTTACCTGTTTTTAATGTTTCCATTCTTCAGTAAGAAGATTAATTGTTGCAAACAAAAATGGTGAACTGGGTGATGTATGAGGGATCAGGCTCTCTTAAAGTCCAAACTAAGTTTTCTATGTGTGATTTTACAGTGAAGAGTGGTTTATGGTTCAAGTCCACTTTAGCTTTGAGGTGGAGAATCTCAGCAGAGGGAAACCTCAGTCAAATCCTAAGGAGTGCAAGGTGCTTCACAGCTTGTCTGACTCTTCTAAATCTTGGTCTTTGCAAATGTGTGTCGAGATATGAGAGGCATAGGAGATTTTTTTAATGGGCTGGAGGATGAGGAAGGATCTTTTTTCCTTTTAATCGGAGAGCAGAGTTTGCAAAGACTTCCCCTCGAACATTTCAACAAGAAATGTTGAAAGATTTCTAGTATACACAGGTGACTTTGTCCAGCCCTCTCTGTGTTAGTGGAGTATTCAAACTTACGAGTTTATCCTAGTGTTTATATTATGTACCTTTTTTACAGAGCAGGTTTGTGTATTACCTAGCTATGTAGGCACCTCTGTATGCATGACAGTGTGAATAATGTAATACCATTTTTAATTATTCCCAGATCTTTACTTTTAAAAAATGTGTACTAAGTTATCTCCTGTAATATGCTACAATAGTTAGTCTGCCTAGAGAAAACCCACACACTAGAAATCCAGTTAATTGTATAAGTGCGTGCTTAGAAGAAATGGAAGGTAATGTTATTTAATACTTAGAGAAATCAGAGAAAAAAGTCTGTAATTTAATTTTTGAAATGACTAGCCTAATGACTGTAAAATGTAATTCTGAAATCTGATCATTTAATGATGATGACTTGCAGCAGTATTTAAGGAGGATGTACTTATACAAACAATGAAGTAAGTTTCATAGTACCAAATATCTCCAAATTATTTGACCTATGCGTACATATCATATGCAAATACATGGAGTTCTAGGATATTAAAGCCAAGATGAATATCTGTTTATGTTCTTTTGTGCAGCATGTTCTATCAGGATTTAAATACTTATATGGATTTAGAGGAATTTTGGTAGTCCTATTTCTTGTCCTGTTCCATCTTTGAGAAATCAAACTATTTGCAGGCCTTTTAGGGTGGAGGTTATCTATTTATTTATGACTTCTCTTTTTAGTGTGGGTGGGTTTTTGTTCAGTTCAGGTTTGGCTTTGGTGTGATGTTTTTATTATTTTCCTTTCTTTGTTTTGTCACTTCTAGACACCATACCTAAAAAGGCTCATGCTAATTGCTAATTTTAGGAAGTCGGGAACTTTGCAAGTTGATGCACTTTTGATGGTCCTCCCAGCAGAAACTTTGTGCAGCCATGCCTTCTCAGGGGAAAGCAAGGGAGCTCTTTTACTGTGAGACCCTGAACAGCAGCCCGGGGCGTTGGGGGATGTATTTGAGAAGTAGGATTATGTGGCATCATCAGGCCGGGTGTTTACAGGGCAACTTTCCCCCATTAGGAAACAAATCCTTTAAGAATAGCATGTCGAGTACTAACCAGCACTTGGCTCATATGCTGGAGACACTTTGTGGACACAGCCTTGCTCCCTATGGCTTCCTTTGCTGCCAAAAGTAGTAATAAAGACTGTAAAGCCATAAAGACTGTAAAGCCAGTCTTCCCAGTTACTGCTAGACACCTGTATAAACACAAAGCCACACACAGACATTTGTGTGCATATATGTGTGTGTATATATCTGTGTGTGCATATGATTTTTTATTTCAAATGTGGAAATTGTTCTTAGTATAAGTTTTAGTTACTCCATTTACCACCTCTAGCAAAGGTCAGGTAGAAAGCATTTTGATGTTGTTTAAATGTTGGTTTATGCCTTTTATAGCTGTTCTGTAAAATCCTCACACATTTTACAGCTGCATGTAACCTTTTGTGCCTGTTGACCACTGTCTGGCATGCTTTATTTTGAGAACAATGTATTTTTCTTCCTTTTATGGAAGGAATATTGGGAATGTAATGTGCAGTAATATTTGGAATAAGTCAGAGTCCTATGTGTCAGTGATGGGATTGTGACTCACACAGATCTGATAGAAGAGGGAAGACTACATATCTAGTCTGAGGCAATTAAAAAAAAAAAAAAACCAAACTTGGGCTTTACATCTCAATTTACATTTATTTACAGAAATATGACCTAAATAGATGTTTGATGTCAAGAATTTGTAGGACTGCGATGCTGGCTATATGGTGGAATAACATTTTCCTGTTGGCATGTGATAATCTGATATTATTTTCTTCTTTCGTGCAGGATCCAAACTACTGGATACAAGTGCATCGTCTGGAGCACGGGGATGGTGGGATCTTGGATCTCGATGACATTCTTTGTGATGTAGCTGATGACAAAGACCGTGTAAGTACACCAGGCTACGAAAGCAGCGTGGCACAAACTGCACATCAGCCCATCAGTGGTGTGTGTTTCCTGCACGTGTCCCAAAGTGGCAGCCAACACAGAGATTTTAGACATTTTTTATGTAGTTTGCCTGACAGATGTGAGGAATTGGTTACTGTCAGGGTTTTTCTTTTAATTGAAATCATGGGTTTTCCATCCTTTCTGGTTCTTTAACAGTTCAAATAGGAAAAGGAGGCTGCAAGGATGAAATACCTCAAAGAGTGGAAAATTAATGTGCAAAAAAAAAATCTGTAAGTTGATATTGTAGTTTTGTGTTAGCAGTTGAATATGTGCAAAAAACTGCTGGTTTTAAACTGTTGAGTGTTGGTGTTTTTTTTTTTTTCCCTGTTTTTTTTTTCCTGTTTTTTTTTTTTTTTCTTTTTCCCAAAAATCATTTTTGGAGGAATTGCTAGTTACACAGAACTTGAGACAATAATTACACACTGTTGAGGCTTGAGCGCTTTTATTTTTTTTTAAGTAGCAATTTACATCACAGTCAACTAAGAGGCCTTTTGTTTATTGGCTATTTGTTTGAAGTTATAGATACAAGTATCTTTGAGTTACTGTTCAAAAAAATGTGGGTAAGAAACACTGTGGCAAACTGTAGAGTCATGTAAATACGCTACTTTTCTCTGGAAAACTGAAGGTCTTGAAAGCATCTGGGCTGATACAGACTTCAGTCTGGAAACATGTTTCAGGACCACACTCCTTCACAGACAGAATCCTTAATTGCCTCTGTTGGAACAGGCACTGTCAAGGCTCCTTGAAAACTGGCCAAATGATGACTCTTAGGCTAATTTTTCAGAAATAGATACTTTGCCTGTAGTTATTTCTTGTGACAAAACTTAATTGACACGGTTATTTCAACCAGGACTTTATGAAGAAAAATTATGTGAGGAGTCTTGGGACGTGAAGACTCCTCACTGTCTGAAATGTTTGGATTACTCAAGCTGTATAGAGTAACAGTGCTGAGTTTTCAGGAATTTCTTCCATAAAAATAGTGCCCAGATAAGATTTCATGAAAAGCTAATTGAAACCTCTAGTTGGTTATCTCACATTGAAGTGCTCAGCTGTGTGATTAGTTTAGCTTTTGCTTACAGGCCTCAGGGAGGCTGGTGCAACTTGTCACTAAATATAAATATTTATATATATATATACACACACACAGACTTATTTGAATAATGCACTTCTTAGCTCCTCATGTGCTCGTCCCTTCAGAAGTTTAATTCTGGTGACTTTGAGACCTTATTCTTTCGCTGTTACCTTGCCTTGCTGCCTTCAAGTGGGGTAATTCCTCACAGTGAAACTCTGTGGGTGTTTTTATGTGCATGACTAATAGCTGAAAAACTCTGACTGCAATTGAAGCAAGCAAAGTCATTATTACAATATTGTTTTTGTGTATAGATGGACAAGATACTTAGCAATTAGTAGTATTTATCTCTGCATTTGCCAAGCTCATCTCTACTGATGGCACCTATGAGTTAAATTTCCTTTTTTTAAAGGACCTTGCAGCATTGATTAGGAAGGTGCAATATAAACATGCACTGTGCTATACTGGTTTATATCCTTGAATTAGTCATTCTCACTTGACCTTCACGTTTGGATCTTTTCAAGTATTTTGGCCATTAGTCATTGGTTTTTAGTTTCCTGTAGTGTGTTTTACAGCTGACCTTCCTGGCTCCCTTTAGTTTTGTGTTGTTACTTTGCCTCCATAGCAAGTGTATCAACTGGTTTCATGTTGCTAGAACCTAATACAGGCCTCATGAATGTGAGGTTTGGAATATATCTCCAGTTAGGGATATTTTGTGCCTTATCTGTACATGTTAGCATACCTTGTAAAAAAGCATTTAAAACAGATGGTGTCTAAACAAGTAATTAAATGATTACTGAAGTCTGTAGGATTAGCTGTACTTAAAATCAAACTTTTGCCTATATCTCTCTTTCTAAAAATTGGGTCAAAAATGTCTAGGGTATTGGAAAACTGAACACTTAATGTTTTAGTGTTCATTTCCACAAGGAACTTCCTTACATTCCTCAAGAGAAGTTTGTTATATTACTTACTACCTGATATCTATATTTTTGAAAATCACTTTGCTCTTACCATGGTTCTTTAGAGTTAAAGATCAGTGATATATGTAATTTTTGTCTTTGGTGGTGCTTTTATGTATTACTGCTATAATTGTGCAGTGTCAGATCAGCACAATACAGAATGCAGAGCAGCTAAGGACCACTTGTCCTCTTGATGGATTTATTGCTCTGTATAGTCAACTGCCATAGTAAAATAAAACACTTAAGTGATGTGAAGAATATATTTACTCCTATTCCACTGTCTCCATGGAGAAAATGTTCTGTCCTATAACAAATACAAAGACCCTTAGAGCAGCTGTTCTGAATGGAATGAGAGAAGTATCTTTGATGGCGTCCTTCACATTAAAATGCAGCATGCTAGTGTGACTTTATTTAGCTTCTTCTGTCCCTATATTTTTTGTTCTCTTGTCACTTACTAAAACAGAATGGATGAGTAAGGGTTAGCCAGTTGCTTTCTGGAATAATTTGTGAGGCTCAGTGTTCCTCCTTAAAAAAAAGGAGTAAAACATGAAACAAACTACATGGAAAAACTGATTTTGCTAAGCTGTTTGTTCCTTTGTTTGTTTCTGAAACAGCTTTACTTAAGCCCTTTAACTTAGTTCATTGAGAAAGTGCATAAAGCACTCTAACTTAGCCAGCATAAGATGTGGACATTTATGTGACACATATCACTGCATGTGAAGTTGCTTGGTTAATGCAGTTAAAGATAATAACCTTATAATAAAAAAAATTAAATACTCATTTGAATAATTTTTTTAGAAAACTTTTTAATATTTATTGTAATGTCATTTTTTCAGGTTTTACTGTGGAAATGTGGATAGTTTTCAAATATGGAAATATATCAGTGTGTTCTACATTTGTATATCTCTGTGTATACATGAATACAAATGGGCAGACTTGTTACTGTTTTTGAAAAATATTTGGCTACAAGAAACAAGATCCTATTTTCAGCTAGCATTTAGTCAGCTCTGTAACCTACTTCCATATTTTAAAAATCCAGGTTTCTTGTGCATTTAGTGATTAGACCAATATTTTAAAGATAGGTTAATAACCTGTTTTGTTTGGATTTCTATAACTTGCAAAAGTAGCCCTCTCTATGAAGGCTCTCAAAAAACATATGTCATCTTGATAAGTTTCCAACTTGATGATAGCATACTTGATGACCTCAGTTCAGTTTTTAGTAGGCAGACATTCTCAGCAGAAAAAAAACCAACAAATCCAACTGCAGAAAAAAACCCAGTACCCAACCATTCTTAACTGTGTTTTCTCCAGCTAGACTGAGGCATGTAGACACTTTGGTGATTCTCACACTTTGAGGGTAAAATGGAGGTACTTATTCTGAGGTCTCATAGACTCTTGTTTATCCATGAAAAAATACTAAGAAAACTGTGGTGTAATATCATTTAAAAAAAAAAGCAACCAACAAACCAAAAGTATATGTATGAATATAACTTGCTCCCATTTGAGTTCTCAGTGAAATAGTAATTTATGTTTTGAACAACTTGAAAAAAGGTTTTGTTTACAATTATATGTTATTTTTAATGAATAGAAATGCTCAGACTGTTGCTGAGTGGGAAGCTTTAGAGATCAAGGTGTCTGTGTTTGGTGTAGATGTATTGCTCAAAAATCAGTTTTTTTCTTCTTGAGAGAACAACAAGGATCTACCATTAAGAGCCCCTGGTTGTAATGATCAGCTGGGCAAACAGAGGTACTTTGAAACAATGTAGGTATGAACCTAATGTCAATTATTTCTAAATTAATTTGCTCATTTTGCCAAATTAGTTTGGGATTCACAGCATGTAAATCCTAAAGGCCTTGGCATCTTATAAATTCCTTTATCACTGATAAATTCAACACTGGTTCTTAAAAATAACCACAGTAACTTGGTATATGCTTAGATTTACAGCTTAGTTTTATTTCTCTAAACTAAGGCAGGCACGACTTAACATTTTCAGACTTAACATTTTCAAATATTCAGTCATCTCTTCAGCCTGCGTAATTCATGCTTACGCCCACTGAGTGCAGCGATAAAAACCAGAGGAATATGGTTTGGTCTTGTCTGGAGTGGAGTCTGATGCTTCCCACACTGTTTGTGTGTGTGCTGCTCTGTCTGGCCCAGGTCACTGGAAGTTCAAGGTGGTGTTGGTGCTTCGTGCTGCTTAGACAAACTTTGAACCTCCCAGAAAGACACACAAGAAGTTGCTGGTTTGAGTGGAATACTTCTGGTGAGAATGGGATGGAGATGAATTTCATGGATCTGTGCTGAAATGGAATTTGTAAACAGTCATGAACTAGAGTTAACTGTGTTAAGTAAGCAAACTGCAGCTGAAATTCAGTGATATCAATTGTGCTTCATTTGCATCTGCTTTTAAGAGACCTACAGAGATTCTGTTAATATTACTATGAAATTAATGCCTGCTTGCTTGAAGTGTGAAGACTTCCAGTGGGAAAAAGTCATTGAGCAGCTTCTTCACGTAATGTGAAGGCATGTTAGGACCTTTTCCCAGTGTAGTGGAAAGGAAATGAACTTTTAGGTTTTGTGTTAAAACAGATGGTCAATTCTAAATAATACTGTTGTTTTGTTTACTTCCTCTTGGAAAGCTCTGTTGAGTTAGAGAGGCATGTGATACACAAAATGTGGTTTGGAAAGGATGACTGTATTTTGTTTGTAACAAATGTTAACTGGAAGGCTACACAGAAATAAGGCTATTTTGAGCAAATGCATTGTAATGTTAAGGTTAAAGGCTAGCTAGGGACTGAAGGGCTGTGATTGCAGTATCCTGCTGCTATTGATTCTTGCTCTCTCACTCTTATTTTTTGGGCCAGTTATGCAAGACTCCATTTTTGTAGTAAATTCAGGGTAGGCCAGTGACAGCAGGATGCTGTTAGAAAGAATGAGATTCTGGTAACCCTGTGCCTGTTCATTCACTCAAAAATCTTAAAGAGCTTTTGATGTTAAGGAAAGCTGTGCAGATAAAGTTATGTTGTCTTTAGATTTCCATCAGTACACAATCAGAATACTCGAAATCGTGTTGTTATTTTTAATTTTGGGTGTCTCTGCCTCATTTAAGCAAACTTGCGGTGGACTTTACATGTGATTTCTCTTTAATTCTGCAAGTTAAGAATTTAACTCTAAAATCATGAGTAGAGAATAACAAATTTTTGTGCTTCTTGTTTCTGCCATTAACAGATTAACACCCTAGAGTGAATGAAAAAACATCTTCTCCAGTTCCCATGCAGCAAATCTGACAGCAAAACCTTAAAATGCCCCAAAAATTACTCAGAAATATGATTTGCAGTATTTACCATACCATGATTGGTGTACCCTTTTATCCCTCAAAACCTTTCTATGAAATTAATTTTCAGCTATTGCCATGGTTATCTTCTGCCACACTGCAACTTCACTGTTGTTGTTCTGTGTATTCATTCCCAGTATCCCAGGAAAAGAGATGACCTTGAAACAATTTGTTGTTACTCACAAGTGACTTGGCAAAACACATTTTGAGCATAAGGCATTCTTTTCTTGTAACAGCTTAAAATAACTGCTTGAGCCACCAAGCTTGGGAAAGTATTGATACTGGGAAAGAAACCCATCATATAAAAACGCCATGGTTATTTTCTGTTAAAAAACTTCAGTTTTTGAACAATGGACTCTTGATGTCATCTACTGTTTGGCAGTGGTTTTTATTTTAATTATGCTTTAGAGATTGACAATTTTATATTACTGAAATTCTGAAAAATTGCTAAAACTAAAATGGGTCCATTTAAACCAGGTGGTTTTGCATTAACACTATTGACTCATTGCTGGGAGGGCCACATGATGATTTTTAAGTCTGTCTTACTGATGAATCTAAAGTAGAAAATCAAAGTATTTGCACAGCCTTTATTCCCAGCTGCTATTTAATGAAAACATATTTGAAAATAACATACTCAAAATATAAATACTATCTTCAGTCAAAGAATGGAATTTAAATGTTTGTAGTATTTCTAATAGTAAACTAAATTTTAATTTCACAGTGTTTGTGGATGAGACTAATATATAATCATATATCCATGGAAGTGAGGAAATAAAGGTCATAATACGTGAATATTGGAACATGCATTTTTCAGTCCCTAAGAGATATTACATGTAACTAAATGTTGTCTCCTAACTGTAGTTCTTAGTTTTTCACCTCTTTCTGCACTGTTCTTCAAACTGTTAATCTCATCATCACTTAGTTTTTTCTAGCTATGTGGTGACAGCATTTCCATTCATGATTTGCTGTGTATTTTTGAGATAAATTGCAATATTGCAATTCCTTTCCTGTAATGCTGAAACAGTTGTATCAATGCACAAAGAACTCTCACATAAGAGAGGACTGACATTTGTAAATCCGTAAATCAGTTTCCATGGAGATCTGAAGAGCTGCAGGTAAATCTGACTTCTGAAAATGGAATATTTTGGTAAAACTGTTCTCTGAGGAATAGCAGGCCCATGCATGAATATGATATACTGGGGAAGATTCTGACAGTATTGTCAAGAAAGTAATATCTCACAATATTATGCCTGTAATGTCAGCAGAATGACAGACCTGAGCAACAGTGACTGGGTTAGTGCAGTCAAAAACCCCACAGACTTGGCATGGAATAAGAGGAAGGGTTTTATGGATGTGTAAGTGGTTGGAAGATGGAAAATAGAGCATGTATTGTTCAATATATTTGCAATTGTTCTGAAAGCAGAGAAGGAATATTTGAATACTGGAGTGACGAATTCCATTATTGTGTGGGAAACCACACATGGATGGTGAATGCTGTTCATGAAGAGTTGCAGAAGCATCCAGGGAGTAGACAATAACATGGTGAATGTAATATCATTTTGGCAAAGGTGATGTGCTTTTGGAGAGAGACTGCTTTAACTGAGTACACAAACTAATGAGTTCTGAGCTAGCTCTTATGTTTGGGAGAATGTTTCTGATTTTGCAATAGACCTCTGGGCACAGTGGCTTACATGCAAGGCACATAACCAGGTTTCAGAAAGCTTCCAGCAGTTTGCCCTGTCTCTGCCTCTCCCCAGTATTTTCATCTCAGTTCTTCTGCTTGGCTCATGAGGGCTCTGGCACTCTTTGGACCCTATCTTGTAGCAGATTTGTTTCACTCAAGTGGCAGAAGACTCTTCCTTGCAAAACTGAGTATTTTTCTGCTATTTCATGAATATTGTAAGTTCACCAAAGGACCTGGCAAGCTGAGGAGGAGAGGACTTTGCAGCTGGAAGTGGTTGAGGTATGAAGGAAGAAGAGGAAGAATGGGAACATGACTGGGCTGAGACCTTGCTTTCCAGTGGTGCCTGTGGAGCTGCTGGAGTGGTCTCTGTGGTGCAGCAAGAGGTGGTGGGGTTTCTCTGCTGTATGTGCTGGTGGTGAGCCCTCTGCTTCCTCCAGCACCAAACCAAGCAACCCAAAACGATTTTGTAGAGATAGCAAAAAGCACAGAACAAATGCCAACACTGACTCCAGGTACAGACTAACGTCCTCCATCAGCAATGTGTAAATGGACCAGGATCTCAGCCTTGAAAAGACGTTGTAAGAAGCAAACCGAGATGGCTGTAGAACCAGAAGTGGTATTGAGAAGTGGTTCTTGGTTTTTTTCAGTGCAAGCTCTGGGGCATCAAGTGAACCTGTCATAAGAGTAGCTGTCTGCAAAAGGTTTTCTAACTTTCCTTGACCTTAATTTTCATCAGAATACCTGCGATGTTTATCAGATGTCGTAGATACTTCACAAAGTTTTGGAGGATATGTTTTTTCTTGAGATGTCATTTGCAAGCACATAATACTGAATTCTCTGCTTATTTTAACTCTTCAAAAAGGTGATGCTTTGGAAACTGGTAATTTAAATAGGATTTTAGTTTGTGAGAAAAAGTTTCTTTAATCTAAACTTTGGTGAAAACCACAGTTGAAATGATGATGGTCTCAGAGTGTCAAATATTAGTAACACTGAAGGTCAGTATGTCAGGCTAAGGATGATGACTACTACTACACATCACAATTAAGAGATACTTTGTACTAAAAATATTTAATAATGGATTTTTTCTATATCTTGTAATAATTACAGGTTCACTGGTTAGATGTAGTTGTAGATAATATAAAGCTGTGCTTTCTAATCCTTCACAGTGTAAATCTCTACAGAAATGGGCAGTGAATCTAGAATTAGGCCATTATGGCTAATAAATACTTAACATTCTGATAGCTTTTGGTTAATTTTAGCAATATCATTGTGTCCTAGAGGTATATTATTCATCCTACAACAAAGGAGGAAGTTACAGGAAAGGTTGGTTATAGGGATTCATTAACACTACTCTCTTACTCCTTGATATCAGCAGGTCTTAAAAGAAATGCTGTTCCAACTTCACAGATATTTCCTAACAGAGGCATTGAGACTCATACACCAGAGGAGTGACCCATATTAGAGCTTAATTATAGTAATGGATAATCCTGCAACTATAAATTATTCATAGTTGTTTCATACATGAAGTAGCATCATTAATAAAATAAGGAAAAGTTTCTGGAAAAGACCCTGGTCAATGCCTAAGTTTGTCAAAAGGTAGTTCTCCTCCTTGTCTTTCAACATGGATTAAATGGTTTGTAGAGCTTGGCCCTTTGGATGTGTTTTGTTTAATGGAAATCAGTAGCAGTAACTCTCGGGGCTCTACACCCTTGTAGAGTTCCTTGACTAATACCTTATGCAAGAGAGACATTCCTACCTAAACACAGTCCTGGTACAAAAGCCTCAATCTCAGCTGTCTGATAAGATTCCCACACTGTCACTGGGATGAGAATTCATTACCTTCTTATCCATTGATACCAACGGGTCTTAAGAGAGTGTTGTAACTCTGTAGTTATTTTCAAGGAAGGACAGTAAGGTTCAGTCGGGTACTTTATTTTCTAGTTGACTTAAAAGTTGAAGTATTTCCTAGGTTTGTGGTGTGAATAGTCTTACTGACAAGGACAGAGCATGGAATATTTAAATTAGATTAAATAGGGCCTCTAATGCATTTAATGGGGTGGTTACTGCTTGCTGAAGTTTCTTCAGAAAGGCCCTTGGATCCAAAGAGAAGAAAATAATACAGTCTTTTTTTGGGAAGCTTTCACCAGTCTGACTTTTCAGTTGACTTCCCAGCAGTAGCCCAGAGAGGAAGGAGTTAAGAAGATGCTTTGAACCCAAAGTCTTCTGCTTCATCCCCACACCCTGTTGGTGTACTTCCACACCCTGTTGGTGTGCAGGGAACTACCTCCCGTTCACCTTTAGCGTGCTCAGCAGGATAGTCACTACGTTTTCAGATTAGCATCACTGCTGAAGCCTGTCTGAGTTTAAACAGCAAGGAGTTCTGCCTGCTCTTCAGTGACACACAGCATTCAGGACCATCAGCTTCTTTCATTTTTACAACCTGTTGGAAGAACTGAAACTGTTCTTCGGTGGGCTCCATTTGTTACAGGCTGCTAGATTTCCTGTAGATTAAAGACTTTCATACAAGCTTGGTGGGAGCTTGATGATACTGAGTTTTTACTTACTTGGGATGCTGTTTACTTGAAGGTAACCATACTTTGGATGAAATGGCAGACACACCTAAAAGGAAAATTACAAAGAAGTCGTCGTCTTTTTCATATGATCGCCGGAGAGATTCAGTGAAAGTTAGGAGACAGTCCAAGTCTCTTAGCTTTAAGTCTGCTACACTGGGTGCTCAGAAAAGGCAGGCACAGAAAAAGCAGGTTTGTATTTGGATATTCCTCAAAAAAAATTCTTGCCTTCTAAATTTTTATGGAGTTTGTAAATCTTGCTGTGCTAGTATGAATTGGAAAGCAATCTCTGCTGATTTGTAATCTGTGTGACTGTAGGTGTGTGTATACATACAAGCTTGTGTGCAAGTAAAGCTGTTTTTTTTCTGTAATATTTCTTAAGACCTAGATAGATTTATGATCTCAATTTTATGCTGAGAAAAGTCTGCATCTTTTCTCCTTTTCAGACACGATTTATGATTTCTGCTTTGTCTCAGGGAATTGCTATAGTGCAGTATATGTCCTGTGAGCTTTGGTAATGTTGTGCTGAAAAACATGATGGGTGCTGAAAGTTTTGAAATTATTATTCAGATTACAGTTGTTCCACTGCTCTTCATTGTTATTATTTTTTTTTTTAATGTTGAAATGTACTAGACTGAGAGCTTTAGGGAGTGAAATATCTTATTCCAGAACAGGTAATGCAAGTCAACAGAAGCACCTGTTCTGGTGGGACCAGTTCTTGGGTTAGAGGGCAGTTTAATGCCTTGGCAGTGCTGCTCTGCTATAGTAAAAGACTTTCATACACAGGTCTTTCTTTATATTTTTTTGCTGGGATCTAATTAAATGAAATTTCTCCAAAGAGAAGATGCAGTGTGAACTGTTGTAAATGGAATAAAAAGTGAGTCAGTTTGTGAAATATCTTTGTATACTGATCCCTAAAATTTAATCTAATATGGAAGGAGTACGGGATCACTGACTCTGATCCATCTCTCACTCTGCACTTGTGTGTACCTTCTTGAAAGGTTTAAATAAACTTTACAGGAAATTTTTAATTAGCTGTGTACAACATAAAGTGCTTTAACACTTTGCAAATAGTGTTTCTTCAAATGTTTTGAAATAGACTAGATTTTCAATAGCACTAAAGTGAATTTCTTGCAAGCAAGTAGTTTTCATACCCTGACAATTCCAACTGCATCTACATTTTTGAGGGCATATATGCATTCAGATTTAAGAGATACAAGTTATTGTGTCCAGTGTAAACTTTGGTATGAGATTAAAAATACAATGTATTTTATATGTGTGGGATCATATTTGTTTTTATTACTATTTCTCTTGTTCTTGGAATGTTAAAATGTCTATTTACATAGAAATTCACTAGTAAAATAGTAGAATATTCCAGCTTATTGGGATTCTTTAGTGCTAATTATAGGCATAGCTGAAGCTGTTTTTCTTGGATTGAAGTTCCAGAAGTTCAAATGAGGAAATACTTGAAGAAATCAGAAAAACCTTCAAAAGCGCTGCAAGCTCTGACAATCCTGCTGCACTCCCACCCATTATTTGATGTATTTTTTACAAGTAAAAATAGTAAATCTCAATCTTATGAAAATGTAAAATACTGAATGACATCTGTGAACATTCAAGTTCATTGAATCTTTTGGGGAGCTAGGCTACTCACATTAATTTCAGAATTTTATTTGTGGGTGCAAATCAGTGAGTACCCTCTGTATTTTGATTTTAACAGACCATAGGGTTCTTGAGTCCACTAATCTTTTGGATGTCTGCCATGGTTACTGTGTGACCTCTAGTGGTTAATGAAAAATATGCTCAATTACTCAATTCAGGCTGTTGCTTGAACAAGTCCTGAATGTGTATTCTTGTTGGTTTAATTATTTAATCTTCTAAATTATATTTTTATTGAAAATAAAAAAGCATCATCTGCTTTAGCTAAATCTTTTATATGGTGTCACTTCCAGAAAAAGTACCTTGCTAAAAATTCTTATTCATAGAGATGTGTATCTGAACTCCAGTACTCATAGATGTAGAATTATGGGAGTAGTTTTAAGAGACTTTTACTACTTTGGCTTGGTTACAATATGTTAGTGGGTGATACATCTGAAATGAAGCACTCTAGACAAAGGTCCACTTTGATAACTTTTTGTATTGGAAAGATCTAAATAAGGGCTTTTCTGACTCAAGAATGTACTTTTTCCCCTTCTAAATGCTCCAGTTAACTGTAAGAAAACTTATTTTTTCCTACAGGCTTGGTCTTGTTTCAATCTTCAGATCATTATAATTAAGTGAGACAGAGCCATTCTTACCTCCTCCCTGCCCTCCCCCTCTTCCCACAAGGGCAGCCACTTCTGTGTGTATTGGAAATGCTGTTGAACACAAAACACAACTGCATTTGTTACTGTTGGACTTCAAAAATTCTGGGTTTGAGGTTACCAGAATCTGATCAGTTTTCAGGCAGCCAGACCTCACTCTGCTCAGCACAGTGTCACTGGTGGTCACACAGACTCCTTCCAGGCCTGGCTTACTGAGTGAGCAGAAGTTCAGTTACAGCACCAGGAGAAATGTTACTTAAAAATGCTTTTCTTTGTTGATTGAATTTCTTTGTAATTTTTTAAAAAACATTTTTCTAATAGATGTTTGACATCTGAGAATATTTAAAACTGTGCTTTGGTCTTTGCTGTTTTAGGAGACAATAGTAGACTTTGCTGCTCACATTATATGTGGTTTTACTTGGGTGGTTCCCTGGAGGAACAATACTTCTGCTTATACAGGCAGGCAAGCCAAAATTATTTTTTAAATGTTTTGGTAGATTGATATCAATCAAAGTATCTCAAAATCACAGTATGTTGCAAAATCTTTTTCTGCTTCCTTGGCCTTAATATCACTGACCTCCCTTTTTTGCAGTTTAATTTTTTTTTTATGGTAAAATTTCATTTTGACTTTCCCCTAATGAAACTATTAAATTACTGGTAAAATAGTAATAAGAATCTGAGAAAATTTTTTAAAAAATCGTTTTTTGCATTTTCTGAATTACAGTGATGTAAGAAAATGTTAGGGCAAATTGCTGCATATCTCTTGCCGTTTCATGGGTTTTTTATTAGCTTAGCTAACTTAGTAGAAATGGAAAATCATAAAGTGTTCAAACCCAACAATATCAAATATCCTATCTGATGTAGCAGTGTACCTCTTTCAAGATAATTTTCCCTTCAAATTATTTATTAGTGCTGATCACTTTTTTATTCTATTGTTTTCCCTAGGCTTATCTTGTTCTGAGGTAGAAAGTCTGATGGTAATTACATTCACTGGCTGCTGATATTGTCATATTGGTTGATCTGGATAGAGAAATCACATTCCAGAAATGTGTAGGCTGGTCTTCTTAGGTGTACAAGTATTATGCAATATAATGTATAAAATATTGGATAGTTTTAAGAGAAGTGGTTGTCTCTTGTTGTGTTTTGAAAGATGAACAAAGTCAGTTGCATGAAGTATAAACTATAAATTAGTAAAAAATTGAGAGCATAATCTTTATGTTTATGCCGGGGACCATTAAAAAAAGATCCAGTTTTATTTTTAGCTGTTTTGTGAGAGCCTCTCAAGTCTTATTTTTCTTTGTCGTTGCCAACTGACTGATTACTGGGACATGGGCTGGAGCCTCAGTGGATTAATTAAGATCTGAAACTGTTTTCCTGGTAACTACTTATGTGTTGCATACAGCATTTTGGAACCTGGCAAAGTTCCATGTTCATACAAGGCTTGCATAGACTTCAGATTTGTGGTTTATTCACTAATATTCCTATTTTTCTTCCATGGAATGCTGTACAATTGAGATGACAAACTTTTTTTCCCTTTTCTTTTAAGCTCTATAATTCCTGAACGATGTGGGGTTCACTTCCCACTATCCCAGATGCAGAGCAATACATACAAAGAGGGTGTTGTTAGAAAATATTCCAGTCCCTGTGTTTAAATATGACTCAGTTAATAGAAGTGTTCCAAATGCCTTGTTATGAGCATCTGAGAGCAGGCAAAGGTCTATGAGTTACACTTTCTACTGTCTTATTAGAAAGAAAAACTGAGTGGAAAAGTGATACTGGGAAGGTTGGTGATGTGAGGGAAGGGGGTTGCCCAAAAGAGTAATGGTTTTTCATATTAGTGTAGTAATCAGTGTAGTAGATGTGCCAGGACCGGGACTATTGGTGTGTGACAGGTCTGGTGAGATAACACCAGCTACCAGCAAATGGTTTGTAATCACTAAAGATAACTAAGCAGTAAAGAAAAATTAATTAATCTCATTTAATTTCAAGATGTTATTTTTGAAAACCAGGATCTATGATTACTCTTCATCTAGTGATTTTCTTCCTGTCTTTTGCAAGCGTTTGTTTTGAATTCTCTGGGGAATCTCAGATGCCTTCTTTGGGGAGAGGGAAATCAGCTTTAAGCGTGAGCCTGAGGATTTGTTGTGAAAAATCTGATCCTATTTTTTTTTAATGAAACCAGACAAGCATGTAAAGAGGAAAAGCATGTGATATGTGTAACAGAGCACTGGGAGATAAGAGTGTGTAGGTTCCTCTGGCAGCTGGGTTGTTAGTAGAAAGTTGGTCTAGCAGAACTCATTCCCTGTGGAGCCTGGCGAGCTGTTAACCATAGTGGCTGGCTGTAATTGTTAAAGCTGTGGTCGCAGCAGGGTGAGGTGGGTTGTAGCTGGTGAAGTAGGCTCACCTACAGTTAGACAGAGTAAAATCGAAGCAGAGTGGAATGACAGTGAGAGGTTTGGTGGTGAGTCTTGAAATCATGTTTTCCTTTTCTTACTGAGGCTTGTTCATGGAGTTTGTGGTAGGTGTGTGTTGGAGTGCTCCCTACAGCCGTGTAAATCATCGTGCCTTGATGGCATTTGCTGTGGTGGTGTTTAGTGCTCTCCTTGCTACTGATTTCCAGTGCACTGAGAGAGAAGTTGTCATCTTCCAGAGTCATGGATTTCTAATTTGGTGCCTTGTCCTGAAAGTTACTATGGTATTGCACACAATCTCAAGAAATATTTTGTTGTGGTAAAATAACACCATGTTGCCAGGAGGTTTTCAAATTTAGTTGGTGATTTCTTTAATGCAAGCAAAATACTAGGCTTAATTTTGACAGTTTAGAGGTTCATCTGATCTAAATTGAGCTATTATTTTTAATTCAGTTTGAGTGATTGTTGTTATAGCTCATGTAACACTAACATGATTAACCACACTTTTTGGTTCCTGATAGTGTGATTTTGTGGCAGGTTTTAGCTGATCTAAGACTGTGGAGGTGCTGCAGATGAGTGTGACCTCCCACCTTCCCTGGCCATGGCTGTGCTTCCCATCTCTCCCTGGCTTCAGCACTGGGAATTGCTGGTTGCAGTAAGTGGGGTCAGTGTGCTGATTACTCTGCCAGGAAAAAAGGAGAGGTGTAAGGAGAAGGGGTAATACAATGGCCTCTGCTGCAAGGAGCAGTCTGATGCTGGGAGCAGCTTTGCTGTCCGCAGAGCTCTGGATATTACAGGAAAGAATGAGCAAAGCTGGGTGAAAAAGGCATTCAGGGGTCCAGCCCTGCTAGCCAAGGGAGCAGTACAGCCAATTGGCCACTCCATCTGGCAGTGCATGACATTACCCATGCTGAGAGAGGAGGTGCAAGGGAAGGCAGGTCCTTGTTCTTGCTTGTGCCCACAAAGGGCTGCTGGTTTCCCACAGAACACTGGGTTAAGTTTGGCCAAATGCAGTGTACTAAGCTGGTGGCTTCTGTGTGTGTTCACCAAACTTCTCCTAGCTGTAAATACTCACCCTGCCTTGACTGAATGCTTTTGATCTACTGTTGCAATGTAGGCACTGAGGAGAGTAAGAAACAAAACAGAGTCACAGAACTGCAGTGGTTGAGGCTGGCAGGGATCTCTGGAGGCATCCAGTCCAACCCCTCGCTGCAAACAGGTCCTGGGTGGTCTGGATCTGAGCATCTCCAAGGCTGCAGATCGCACAGCCTCTCTGTGCACCTGTTTCAGTGCTTGCTGACAAGGTGAAAAATTGTTTTCAAAGCCTCATCTGACTTCCTGGTGTTGCAATTAGTGTGATTGTTGCATCTCCTCCCACTTCAGGGTCACTTCTCAGAAGATCCCAGCTCTGTTTTCTTTCTCCCCACCCATTAGGTCACAAATGACAGCAACAATCTTCTCTTTTAGCTTCCTCTTTAAACTGATTAAGCCTAGCTTTCTTGGCATCTCCTTGCAGGTGCTGTGGTCCAACCTCCCCTGTGCTGGTGACTGTGACAGGACATTCCAGCTGCACTGCTGCTGTCACAGCCTGGTCTGCAGGAGCTGCCTTCACCACGAGGGTACACTCCTGCCTCGCCTTCTAAGTGCTGCCCAGTCGGGATCTGCCCACCCTTCTGTACAAACTCAGCATCCTGCTGGCATCCAGCCAGTACTGCTGACACTGATTATTAATTTAAAATTCTTGGTGGCATTCCCTGATTAGCAAGAAGCAGCATGCATGCCTTTTTTTTTTTTTTTTTTTCTTTTTGCTGCTTATTGTGCAGCGTTATATCCTCAAAATGGGGATGGTGCATTTCAAAAGAAACTGTTGTCAGCTGCAGTAGTACTTTTCTATGTTTAGCCATTTTGCTCCACTTAAAGGGGGGAAAAGCCTGTCAAATACAAACTAGAGGGACCAAAAAAAAAAAAAAGAATGATTTCTGGACATATGTATCATAACACTCCATTTGAAAATGCTCATATTCTCAGCACTTTAGCAGAAAGTTAGTTAGTTAGTTAACTAACAGAAGATTAGTGTTTTTGTACTCTTTAGTCCCCTTTTGTACCTGTACTTAAAAGCATGTTTTAAGTGCCACTGTTTTTGTGGAATGGTGGTCCTTGCATGTTACAAAACTTGTGGGAGTTTTTTGTGCTGTGTAAGCAGTATTTTGACATGTGTTTTGAACAGTCACTGAAGTTCTGAGTGAATGGTCTTTGTTTTCATTTTAATACTACTAGAAGAAGTTGTATTTTAATGTTACAGAATTTCCTAATGGAAAAGGATTTTATCTCATTTCCAGCTAAGATGTTGTTCCTTTTGTAATAGCAACAAAGTTTTGCCCCCTGTTGTCCTGTACAAGAGTGAGTGAGCATTTTGCTTTACAGTGGCTTGATTTTAATATTTCTTGATGAAAAGGAAAGAAAATTATTTTTAATTATCTAAAAATATGTCCCCTGTCTCAAAGTATACTTCTCAGATAGAAATCAAGCAATGTTTTGCTTTCTCAGCAATTTCTGTCACTTGAAGTGTGAATTGATCATGGAGGTAATAGCACATGGGGAAAATCCAGTGGGAACTGTCTGATTTCATATGTGTTTCAGTTCAAACACTTAATGTTCTTTTGATTTGTAGACTGTAATTTTCACTGACAGTATTAGTGGCTTTTAGAAGAACAGCCCCTGACAGATGACATCCATCTAACCAGCTGCTGCCTAATCTGACTTCAGGCTGAATATTTTGTTATCTGACTAATTTGAAATACAGTAAATATTAATGACTGTTCATCTGTTATTTAAAATAAACAGAAAGTAGTGAGAGAGTGCTGCTCACATTTCACACTTCTGCTGTTACTGGCTTCTTGTCATCTGTGACTGACAGCTTTTCTTCTAGGGTACTTTCTTTGTGAAAAATCAATGTTGTTTTAATTTTCTCTTTTCTCCCACAGGCTTTATTACTCTAGTTTTCAGTAGGGTCAGAAATAGTGAGATGTCTCATGTGGTCCAAGTTTAAAACTGAAAAGTCAAGATATTAGTTTTCTTGTCAATCTTAGGAAAATTACCTTTCAGATGAATTAGAGGTAGTCAAGAAATGAAAAATAAATAAAAAAAAAAGTAAAAACAGTGCATTATAGATTTAGAATCATAGAATCAAAGAATAGGTTGAAAAAAGCCTCTAAGGTCATAAGTCCAACTGTTAACCCAGCACTGCCAAAGCCACCACAAAACTGTGTTCCTAAGTGCCACATACACACTTCTTTTAAATACCTCCAGGGATAGTGACACAATCACTCCTCTGGGCAGCCTGTTCTCATGCTTGATTACCCTTTCTGTAAAGAAATCTTCCCTAAGATCCAATCTAAAGCTCCTCTGGCCTAACTTGAGGCCATTTCCTTCTGTTCTAGCACTTGTTAGTGGGGGAAGAGACGGACCTCCACTTTGCTACAACCTCCTTCCGGGTGGTTGCAGTGAGTGATGAGGTCTCCCCTGAGCCTCCTTTTCTCCAGGCTGAACACCATCCCCAGTTCCCTCAGCCTCTCCTCCTAAGACTTGTGCTCCAGGTGCTTCACTGACTCTGTTCCTTTTTTCTGGACACACTCCAGCACCTCAGTGTCCTTCTTGTGGTGAGGGGCCCAGAACTGGAAAGAGGACTCAATATCCACCAGTGCTGAGTACAGGGAACAATCACTGCCCTGGTCCTGCTGGCCATGCTATTGCTGATCCAAGCCAGGATGTCACTGCCCTTCTTGGCCACTTGGGCACAGGCTGGGTCATATTCAGCATTCCCAGGTCCCGTTCGTGCAGGCATTTTTCCAGACATTCTTCCCCCAGCCTGGAGTGTTGCAGGGGTTGTTGTGACCCAAGTGCAGCATCCTGCACTTTGCCTTGTTGAACCTCAGACCACTGGCCTCAGTTCACTGATCCAGCCTGTCCAGATCCCTCTGCAGAGCCCTCCTGCCCTCCAGCTGATCAACACTCTTGCCCAGCTTCGTGTTTCCTGCAAACTGACTGGAGGTGCCCTCAATCTCCTCATCCAGATCATTGATAACAATATGAAACAGATAATAGAGATAATACTGAGCCCTGAGGAGCACGACTGGCTGCCAGCTGGATGTGACTCCTTGTAGCACCACTGGGTCTGGGCCTTGCTGCTCAGCCAATTTCTTACCCAACAAAGAGCACGCCTATCCAAGCCATGAACAGCCAGTTTCTCCAGGAGAATGCTGTGGGAAGTGGTGTCAAAGGCTTTAGTAAAGTCTGGGCAGACACATCCACAGCCTTTCCCTCATCCAGTAAGTGGTCACCTTGTCATAGAATGAGATCAGGTTGGTCAAGCAGTACCTGCTTTTTGTCAACCAGTGCTGGCTGGGCCTGATTCCCTGGCTGTCCTGGATGTGCTGGGTAGTGGCACTCAAGATCACCTGCTCCATGGCCTTTCCCAGCTCTGAAGTCAGGCTGACAGACCTGTAGTTTCCTGGGTCTTCCGGGACCTGGTTAGCCGTGGCTGCTAACGAATGATGGAAAAGGGCTTGCCGAGCACTTCCCCCAGCTCCTTTGGGACCCTTGGGTGGATCCTATCTGGCTGCATAGACTTGAGTGTGTCCAAGTGGTGTAGCAGGTTGCTTCCTTTGGATTGTGGTGGTTTCATTCTCCTCCTCATCCCTGTGTTCCAGCTCAGGGACTAGGTGCCTGTAGAACTGCTCTTCAATATAAGATTGTGGCAAAGGAGGCTTTAAGTTCATTGGCCTTTTCCTCATCCTTTGTCACTGTGCTTCTCTCTGCATACAGTAAGGAATGGAGATACTCCTTAGCCTTCACTTTGTTGCTAATGTATTTATAGAAACATTTTTTTTGTCTTTCATGGCAATAGCCAGATTCAAGTTCCAGAGCCAGTTTGGTTTTGGTCCTTCAAATTTTCTCGCTGCATAACCTCATGACATCCTTGTAGTCCTCCTGTGAGGAGGACCTGTCTCTTCTTCCAAAGGTCATAAATTCTTCTTCTTTCCCCCTGAGCTCCAGTATAAGCTCTCTGTTCAGTCAGGCCCATCTTTCTCCCCAGTGACTTGTCTTTCAGGATGTGGGGCCATCCTGCTCCTGTGCCTTTGCAGTTTCTTTCTTAAAGAATGTCCAGCCTTCCTAGACTCCTTTGTCCTTCAGTACTGCTTCCCAAGGGACTCTTCTCACCCAGCTTCCTAAACGTGCCAAAGTCTGCCCTCTGGAAGTCCAGGGTCACAGTTCTGCTGCCTGTGGCATTTCTGCCTCTTTCATACTTCAATAACCAAAAGCTATCATGTTGTGAACTCAGTGCCCGAGACTGCCTCCAGCCATCACATCACCCATCAGTCCTTCTCTGTTTACAGATAACAGGACCAGCAGGCACCTTCTCTAGCTGACTTCCTCACCAGCTGTGTCAGGAAGGTCACCTTCCATAATCTGCAGGTAGCTCCTGGACTATTTCTCTGCTGTATTTCTGCTGTATTTCCAGAAGACATCTGGTAAGTTGCAGTCTTCCATGAGAACAAGGGCCAGCAGCTGTCAGCTGCTTATAAAATATTTCCTCTGCAACTTGATTCTGGTTAGATGGTCTGTGACAGATTCCCACCAGATATCTGCCCTGTCAGCCTTCTCTCTGATTCTTCCCCGTAAACATTCAGCTCTAGCATCACCATCATTTAGTTCTAAGCAATCAAAACTGTTCCTAACATATACAGGGCTACCTGACTTCTCTTTCCTTGCCTGTCCGTTCTGAAGAGTTTACAGTCAACCCTCGCAGTTGTGTGAGTTATGTTTCCATGATGGCAAATATGGCAGCTTTCCTCCTGCACCAATAGCTTTTATCTCCTCTTGTTTTTATATTCAAGTAGAGCCATAACTTTTGTAGGAATGGAAATGGTTTCAAAAATCTTTCCTCGAGAGGTTTCCAAAGCATAGGATAGAATTCATGACCAAAAGTTGGGAAGAGGTAGTGCAGAACAGGATGATGGTTGTGGTTATTCCTACTGGTCAGAAAAAAAAAAAAATTTACACAGCCTCTTCAACTTAGATGTGCTGTATGCTATACATATTAAAGAGAGGTTGGAAAGGTTACTATAAACTTACTATAAACTTAAAAATGCTTTAGTTGTTGCTGTGCTGATCATGTTTAAAATGAGTTATGGAAAGTTTTCATAATGTAGTTTTCTACTTCATTTGCTAATTCCTTGGGAAAAAAAAACCAAAAAAAAACCAAAAAAAAAAACCAAAAAAAACCAAAACCAAAAAGCCCACTAAAGAGAAACCTCACAAAACCAAAGAAATTCCACAGATTTGTTTCCTGAAAAGAAAACCCAAGAAAGTTGAGGTGGCAAGAACTCTACCATTTGTCTTTCATTGCTTGCATTCTGGTTTTATTGAGAGCAAGATCAAACATGTATTGTTCGTGCATGAGAGAGCCACAGTGTTCCACAGTCTGTCACACTTGAGGTCAATTTGTTCATTAAGGGCTGTTCCAATTTTTAAAATATTGTGAACTTTAAACATTGCTATTAAACTGCTTTAGGTTCTCCTCTACAGACCTCACTTTACTGAGTTACTTTCTCTTCCTCTATTAGTACTTTGGCATGTTCAGGCAGACTACATTGATTTCTTTGTTTTGAATATTGTTAATCTTGTTGCTCATTTTTCATCAAAAATAGCTTTCATAAATCTGTCAGCTGTCAGAAAGAAGTCAGCTTTGAAAACTTTTTAAATATTGCAATGCATTTTCATTAAAACAAGTTGACAGCAGAGAACATATTTCTTTTCTTGACACCATCACAATGCTTTGATGAATGACACCGGGCAGTGTTTTTTTTACTTTATGACATTGTTGAGGCACAATACCAGTGTTGCAGATGCACACTGAGACTCCCAACTCTTCTCTATCAGCTCCTGCACCTGTTTGCTCCACAGACAAGTGATGGAGCAGTGGCACCAGTGCTTGCTCACAGACATGGGCAGATTTGCATTGGGGGAAACAGATGCAGACAGTGGTGTAATAGTTTGTCTTCTTAGAATGACAATGATTTCCTGAATTATTACAAATGTTGATGCTTGCTGCTACAAAACAATTCACTGAACTTCAGTTCTGTACATGTAAAAATATGTTTAGTTGCTGAAATATAATGAATTCATTTTTCTTCCTCCTTCCATGCTCCATCAGAAGTTAGATGGACTGAATACAGACACTTAACTCAGATGCAAATGAACTAAATAACTTGAGCATTGCCTTTGGCATAATGTCTTGGAGTTGGTATTTAAGAATGTGAGCAGATACATGTGGATTACAGAACAGGGAAATAAACTTTTTTTTCCCCCTGTTATGCACCTTAAAAGAATAATAATAGCTGGCATCTACTAATTAGTAAAAATGTAAGACTTTAATCCTTCCAAGTGATAAAGTGATGGTTTAAGAAGCAAATAAACTCGGTAATAAACTATTTAAATCTTTGGATATGGAGCCTTCCTCGCTTAACTAGCTTGCAAGGTTTGTTTTAAAGGTTTGTGACTGTAGGCAGCAGGGTCCAACCTGAGCAGGGTAGGTCTTCAGGGCATTTCTGTCTAGCCCTCTGCATCTTGGCTCTGTTCTCTTGATTCCCATTCTCAGTCTTCTGAGTGGCCATCAAATGCAAAAGAGTGAGGGTGTTTGCTAATATAACCTGAAGGTTTGTTCTGTAAAGGTGTTACAGAGCTGCTGTACGATGCTTGCTGGTGCAAAGATCAGGATAACTTATCTTGATGTACCCGTTCATTCCCTTCCCCACTCCCTTCTTTTTTATGGCTTCCAAAAAGCAATCGTATTTTCTTCTGCCAAAATAAAAAAAAATGGGCTGTTTGAGTACACTCACTTTACTTTTATTGGGAAGTAAAGTGCTTGTTTAGCCCCTCTGAATGTATTGCATCCATCTTATGGAAAGGACAGTGTTTCCTTCAGATTTCCATAGGACCTCCTAGTTACTGTATGGATACTGAATCCAGGTTAAACAAATACTCGAAACTGCTCTTACCTGTTCTTAATAATTTCCAAATGTAACAGCTTGATGATATGGAGCTCAGATAGGCTCCTTTTAAATCACTCCAAAAGTTGATAGGTACTTATTGATGCATTCAGTGAATTTATGTTTTGGTAATTTGCAGAGATTAACACATTAATCTTCTACTGCATTTTAGTAAACACTTCATGATTCTCATACCCTGAAATTGAAAACCTTTTGCAGATTTGAACCTAGCTTGTCTTTGCTCATACTGTTTAGATCAGCATTTGGGTTAGACTCATAATATGGAGCAGCTGTATCTCATGCTTTGATCTAACAAAAAAATACCTTTAGGCTTACTGATTTTGATTCAAGTTTTTCTGTTATAATCCTAAAATTGTACCATAGAAAACATAATCTGAAGAAAATTGTTCCTTTAAAAAAATTCTCGTTATATTAATTTCTAAAATGCAGTCTGAATTTTTAAGTAACTTGTCCTTTTTGTTTGTTTTCAAGTTTCTTTTCATCGCTACTTATTTTCTTAATTCTGCTGCTAGAAAGCTGCTTTGCAGAGAGACTGAAGTGGAAAAGCATATGGTTTTTTGTTGCTGTTGAGGGAATTATTCTTGGAGCCATGACAAAATTAATAAGAGAAAAAAAAGCAATAATTTTTTTGTTGGTTTTACTTTCTGCTTCATTATGTGTTTAGTTCAGTAGATAAATCAATAGCAACCTCTGTAACGCAGTGAATTAATTTAATAGAAAAAGTTTGGAAGGTGTAAATTAGTGACATGGCAATGAGCTTTGGTGTAGATGGAATTAAGACAGGACCTATATTTTTTTTTTAAAAGGAAAACTTTCTAGATGATAGATGGTGAAAGAAAGTAGGAGGTCTCCAGATTTTAAAGAAGAGCATTCCAGTACAGCATATAAGCAGAATACACAGAAATCCCAGTGATCTAACTGTGGAAGGAGAGAGGATGCACATATTTCTCTTCTGGAAGTCAGCAGAACAACTGGAGGACCTCTGGGGAAAAACTGATTTTCCACTCCTCCTGTAGCTGGCTGTGTTTTGACTCTGTCACAAACATCCTGTATGACTTTGGGCAAGTCTGTTTTGGAGAAATTGTTGTTATGGTACACCTCGGTAATGAGGAGAAGGAATGTGGCACAGCCAGCTCGGATTTTGTTGTACAATACAACTGCTTGCAAGCAGGAGTGGAGTCTGAGCTGACAAAGGAACAAACACAAAGGAGGACTTTGCAATTGGTTGCTCCTCTTACATCCTGATGTTTTTATGAATCTGATCTTGTGGAAAGTGTTGACGTGTTTTCTATCTCATATGTTTGTTAGTATAAGTCATATTTCATAAATCTGTTTGGGTTACTCTGGTGGAATTTGGATGATCCATATGGTATTTCTCACTTGGATTTCTGAAAGATGTTTGACAAGCTCTGTCCCAAAATCTCTAAAGACTTCACAGTCAGGGAATAAGGGAGAAGTTTGCCTATAGCTAACAAGAAAAAAAAAAAAAAAAGTAGGAAATAAAGTGGAAGGGTGAATATCAAGGTTTTATTGTCAATGACAGAAGGGTCTTCTCCAGCATTTTTTTTTGGAGGTGATTGAGACTTGTGCTCTTAGACAGAGCTATAAATGAGCTGTACACGGAAGCAAGAGATGGCAACACTGAGGGATGGTCCTAAACAGTAGCAGGGAAGGCGTCTGTCACAGTGTTTCATGTCTCGTGATCAGAAAACTGTGTGATGGGCATTACAATGATAGATGAAATTAGTTCAGGTAAATGGTGTGGGGTTTGTAGGGGGTTATTTCTCCCCTTTACAAGTTTATATCCAAAGTAATGAGCTTTGAGATAGCTGTTGGAACTAAGCACAGATATCTTGTGCTTACAGTTTATAGCTTAACAAAAATATTTCTGTGATCCATAGCAGAGGGTGGAATATTTTTTTTTTTTTACGTCACAAAATTAAATTATTTGTAATGGTAACTTCTTTGTATAGGTTGTCTGTAGAAAAAAAAATTGTTAATCATACTTTAGATATGTTTAGCTTTCTGTACTGGCATCAGTAGAGGAATCTGTAAATTATAACTTTATTTTTTTAAAAACATAAATCTTACTTCTTTTCTAAGATGGTAGTGCTGATCTGGCTATAGCTAGGTATTTTGCATCCTCAAGTGAAGATGTTATTTGTCTGTGGAATTACAGTATAGAATGATATTCATCATGCTTTCATTAAGTGACTAGTTTATATAATACTTTTAAATTTATGTTGATGTTTACGGTGATGTGGATTTTTTATAGCTATTTTAATTATTTTTTCCCTGCTTTTACTCCATTGTAATTGTTATTGATAAGATGGAGAGATTTTTCTACCATCTAGTGATGTAGCTGCATGGAAATGGATTCACTGAGTGTAAATATGAGCATTTGTTTGTATTCTGTCCATAATGTGATAGAGTACTTCTTTATCTAGAATATTTACAGGGAGGTGGAAGTGAATAATAAAAGAGAACTGCAGTAATTCAGTTTCCTTTTTTTTATAACTGAGAAAGATTTGAAATAGTCTAGGCAATTATATTGGAGTAAGTGGATTAGTGACCCTGCACAAAGTACCTCCCTGTCCTCTCTGCCCACTTAAAACCCAGTATATTTGTCCTAACTCTGGCAGTTTTTAAAGCCAGGTTGAGTAATGCCTTGAGCAATCTGACCTAGTCAGAAGTGTCTCTGCACATGGCAGGGTGAGTTGGGACTAGATGATCTTTACAATCCATTCAAACCCCTTAACATTCTGTGATTTTATGATTTTTGATACTAAAATATGTAGTATTCAAAACAATTCTTAATATTAGTAATTAAGCAAATTATATTAAAACATTTTCAGATATGTTTGCCTTGATCAGATACTCACAAATGTGACAGCAACACATCAGTGTGTGATGTCCCTTCCTGAAACTTGACTGTGACTACTGTGAGGCTCCTCTCTGTGTTTTGGGGTGGCAGGTTTTGTTTCTGGATCCTGCTGGAGAAGCCCCTGAGCTGTGCTTGGTGGAGCCACTCTGGGTATCGGCCACCAAGGGAGCGTAAGCAGATTAGTGAGTGGAGCTCAAGTCAGCTTCTGCAAAAGCTTTGTGTCCAGATGCTGTCAGAGCTCCAATTTAAAGAAGTGTCTTGGGTGCCTAAATCCTTTGACTTTGACAGACTCCAGACATCTTAGCCAGTGCTGAGAAGCTGTTTCTCAGAAATTATTAAATTGTAGGAGCAAGCTTGTTATCTGGTTCTCTCTCACACCCCTCTGTGGTTGTGAGCCTGCCTCGGCCATCTCGGTGGCTCCTCTTGCTCTCCTTTGGCCCTGTTGGCAAAGGAGCCCGAGGAGTCTATTTAAAACTGGGGGATGCAATAAAGCAGTTTTCATTAACAGCATGCAATTAAGTGGGGGCTGATGCAGGTCCTGTAAGGGCTCCTGTTGCTCTGGGCCTCCTCTGTTGGCTTTCCAGTCAGGTTACCTGTGTTCTGTTTTACTTGAGCTCAGGCCAAAATGAAATGGCATCCAGCTGACCTAGTTGATATTTAATCTCCTTTGGTGCTTCAGCCTCTGTGTGTTCCAGGATTGGATTCCTCTGGTTTGTCTTGTCAAATAAACATCAACATGTAAGGATGTTAGGTGGGTAAGAGCATTAGGTGAATTACCTGTTTCTCCCTGTTAGCAGTCTGGCAATTCACACAGGTAGTGCCAACACTGTCACAGGTACCATACACTCAATTAAACTGGGAAAATTGTATTTTCCATTGAGTGGCTACAGCTATGTTGAAACTTAAATGTGTTGAGCTGCTTAGGTTAAATATTTCACTAAGTCTACTTAAGTTATTTAAATAAAATGTTTTTGGAATGAATCATTGCTTGAGATGTTTTCAACAGCACCTGAAATGGGTACATGAAAAAAGAAATGTAGATTATAATAGATTTACAAATTGTGAAATGGATATTAGTTTATAATATTCTTTCCCCTTTAAATTTTTACTGATGGCATAATTTTATGTGATGTTAATGAGCCCTGAAAGTAAATCAGGGTTGAAATGAAGGTCATAGTATCCTCATTTTTGTTTTCAGTAGACATTGGGAACTAGTACAGTTTTTAGCTGCATTTATATGTTTCTCAAAAACATGGTGGAGAGTTAAGTGGTATGGGGATTTAATCTCAAATATACACTTACAGTGTGTTTTTTTCCTTCTGTGTTTTAGTATTTCCCCATTTTAGGGAATATACATCTATATATTCTGCATCTCTGTGTCTGTGGTTTCTTATGCTTTTTATAAGCATTTGGTAAATTTTATACAGTAGAGATCATATATACAGTTCACTGCATGCTATGCATTAAATGTTTTTGTACAGATAGTTAGCTTTTCAGCATAAAACATTAAGTGCTTTGAGATCTGTTACTTAAAGATTCTGAGTGGGAACTGGGTACTGAGATGACAGTAAGATGTGATTTGTTATGGCACTGAATATTTCACATTACTGTAACAATTGGCAAAATTTCCCTCACTCCATTTATCCCATAGGAAATCTCTTGTTGATAAGAACACCATTGATTCAAAGTAAAGAGTTCTGCATGGTTCTTTGCATTGTTTTTGTGATAAAGGTTAACTGCAGGGCCTAATTTGATCTTTCATGTTGAGTGCATTCATATATTTGAAGAATGTTGGTTAAAACTGAGATCCTGCCATTCCAGGGGCATATCAGCCCTAAGGGTGCTACCCTGAAGAGCAGATCCTAATCTGAAATTTATTTATGTTTGCTTGTCTGTGTACACAGGGAGAATGTTACATCTAACTTGAGTAGAGACAGCTTCAATCCTACTAGTGTTTGTGAGAGGTTACATGTTTAAAATACACCTGCAGCTGGATCTTGGTTGAGTAAGGAGCTGTACTTGTAGCGTTTACACACAGGCTTTTTTTGTTCTTTTGCAAAAGATTTCAGAAAGGTCCTGGGCATTATTTTCGGATCCTTTGGGGTGTAAATAATAGGTAACGTGTAGAAATTGTATGAAAATAGATGATCTATATTTTTAGGCAAGCCTAAAAGATCTTTATAAAAGCCTGTTTTTCACAGCACAGTTACTACTGGCAGGTGAGCATAGGCTTGGTGCTGTCACAGCTGCTCTGCAGCCCCTGGTTTGACACTCAGCGTGCTGCTGCCGGGGAGGGGCAGCAGTCGGGGCAGGGAGCTGCTCTGCCCGCTTCAGACTGCTGCGTCCTGGAGCTGTCCACAATGAATATTCTCTTTCGGTTCTCTGCATGTGTGTAATTAATGGGAGAAACTATTTGAGAATGAGCCACAGACAGGTATAGGCCATTGTGGCCAGCTGCCTAATTATTGTCATTAGGAAACAGTTGGAAGTTGCTGGTGTGCACTTTTAGAAACCTAACAGTGAGAGAATCTCTCTAGATTTTGATGGACTTGTCCATTGTAATAAAAGATAATTAAAGTGATTAGATGTGCAGTGATGAAGCATTAATTTTCTAAACATATTTATCAAGAAGAGGTAATAATTGTAGTCTACTTGATAATATTAGACACATCACATTCCTTTTAGCCAATTTTTTTCCCTGCAGCTGTGCCATATTTTAATTAACATATTTGAAAACAGGTATGAAAACTTGTGCATTTATAATTGCATCTTTAATATTAATATAATTGTGTTTTCAAAAAGGCGTCTTTACCATATAAAAAGGGTCTAGAATTAGGGCAAGTTATAATGATCCTCAAGAAAATACTGGGGTTATATGTGAAGCAGATGGCATTCCTTTTCAGTGGGGAAAGGAAGAAACAGGCTGGATGAAAAGGAGCTCTTCTCTGTGGACTCAGGGCTTTTCTAGGAAATGATTCAGAGTGAACAGGGTGCTTTCCACAGAGGTACACACAGAGTAACCCACTCATTGCTCTCCATGAATTCTTTGAGCCCACAAAAATCCCTTTGTCCATCTTGCTTTTAAAAACACATATTTCACTGTGACAGCTGTATTTGCTATTCCATTTCCTTTCCTGTTTCTTAGTCAAATGAAGAATATGGAGACACGAGCTACCTCTTGTGTTCAATCTGCTTAATTACACTCAGGGGCTCTTTTTTTGGTTTGTTTTTGGTTTTGTGTTTTGTTTTTCTTTCCCTTCCCCACAAAAGGCTGGGCAAATATTAGTTTTTCTTAAGATTTCAAATAATTTTCTGAAATATTAAAAATAGTCATATAGTTTTTTTGCTCTTATGCAGAGAGGTAGATGAGGCAATATTTCTACCTGCATTTTTTTTAGTGAGATACATATTTTTTTAATATCTTGTTATGGAAGAGCTGGTCTTCATTTTGCATTGATGACAATTAGTATATGTTAAAGACATCAAAGATATTAATTTAAAAAGCTGTATTTTTTTGAATTTTCTATTAAAATGTTGCAAAATCTGTAACTTCTTCAGAGACATGTAGGTCACTATAAATGAAGATGGATAAAATAACCATAGGTGCAGTTTTATGCCACACATTTTTTAGTGTTTGTTCAATAGACAACAAAAAGTGCATTGTAAATGCCAACAAATGACTGTGATTATTGGATCATTTTTTTTTCTAGGTGTTTGGGAAATCTTTGTTATATTTAAAAATTGATTATGGAGAATGTGGCCAGCTAATTTGTAATACTAGTGTATCTGTTTTGTCTTAAAGGATTCAAATGTGATTATCTTCTGTAAAAGGAACACATAATGCTACAGCTTTTATAATGTATTATAGTATGATCTAAGCTATCAAAATAATGTCATTGTTTGGGAGTTCAGAGTACGCTTTTCTCTTCAGGAAGATGTTGTTACAGTCTGCAGCTCTTCGGCCTTCATGATTTGAGGACTTCTAGACATTTTCCTTTATTAATTTCTGAATTGTTTTTTTCTATTTCTTATTCCAACTTATTCCAACTATTGGAGACCTGTCAGTTATATGAAACTATTTTGAATGTGAAATTAATATAAAAATAATTAGAATCTTTATAATTTTTGAAGGACAAAGACTACTAATTCTGATTTGGAGTGATAACAGTATAATTGCAAAAGTAATTTCATAACATGTTTATCTCCTTAATCAGACAGTTTAGAACCTAAAAATACTGCTTTATTTCTAAATTAGTTGACAGCAGAACAGCAAGATACTAGGAGCATGACTGGTGTCAAGTGGAAGTTTATTACTTGAATTCCAACACTGTACTTGATCCAGACCAGTAGAGCTGCAGGTTTGTAAAACTGTCAGAATAAATATCTGAGAGCATGGTGGTGTGACAAAGAACTTCTCCTGCAAATGCAGAGTAGCACATAAGAGAAAGAGTGAAATATTCTGCTGTTTGTGTAAATGTTGGATTTGGGGTCTTAACTTCTGTGCATCCACGTGTGTGTAAACATGAAGCTAGGCTCTCTGGAACTCTGGAACTGAGTTTTTTTCCAGTGGATATCTAGTACCACCTGTGAATGAGAATGCAAAGTATTAACAACGTATGGAAAATACCACAAGTATAGGGACTTTTGAGTGCCTAATGCAGTCTTCTCTGTGATGATTTAATATGATTTAAACCCAACAGTTCCTATTTATGTTTGAGGTTAACTTCTCAAATTATTAAAGCTGTCCTTGTCAATAATTTGATCCCCCTTTTATCCTTAAGTTTTTGCTCTTGGATGCTTTTGCTTTCTTGTTACTGACAGGTAGCTGAAGAAGATTTTCATTCTCCTTCTAGTTGATTTGAGCCCTGAAATGTTTTCGTTACCTGCAGTGTAGCAGGAATGTAGTACAAAATCTTTCTGCTGAATCTTTCTGTGCATTTCATAACACCAGAGTTGCTTGTAGAGAGGCATAAGCATGAGTTTGTTTCCCATATCAGTAAACTGTTCCGTTAAGCCCAGTACTTCTTGATTATGGGGTCTACTTTCTACTTCTTTATTTCTTACAGCATTTTATCTGTGTCACAGATATATATCACCATGCAAGTTTGTATATATTTCACAGGGCCTTGGACTGTGCTTTAAATGTTATTAATTTTCTAAATATAAACACACTTTCCACCCCCCTCTTATGTTGTCACAACAGATAGTGAGCCCAGGTGCCATTCTTGAGGAGTTTGGATTTTCTGGTATGGTGTATCCCTGGCCCATCTGCATGGTTCAGCTGAGGGTATTGAATGGATGAGCTGGCTCACTTGTTAGCTTTGTCTCGATACATTTTGCTTATGGGTTCCCCACAATTTGCCTGGTGTGCACAAGTTTTGCAGTTTATTTGTGCACAAAATCCAGTGGAGACCCCTTGTGATGGTTTATTTAGATGAAGGGATAATGGGTAAAGGATTGCTTTCAGCTGAGATGCGGGAGCTGTAAGCTTTCTGTCGATGCTCTTGTCCAAGCTCTGCCAGGGCAGGATGGAGATGCCTCATGGGCAGACCAGATCACAGAGCTACTGCTCTTAATTCTGATAAATGACACCAGTTTTGCAACATAGCTATTTTCAAACATACACATTTTCAAAATTTATTCACAATGAACAGTTTGCACTTGGATGTAGTTAGTTGTTTGTTTAAATACACTGCATTGCAGCCTTGGGCTTTTCTTGATTTAAGCCCTTCATGCAGGTTTTTTTGGCTGTATGAGGTATCTCAGTCTGAATTGAAGGCAGTGGAATGTGTGGCTGCTGTGTACATGTGGCTCTGGTAGGGGGGCTCCTGGCCAAGCCTTGGAGACAGCATTTGTTCCTATGAACCTCACTGTCTCCAGGAAATGCTGCTCATCCCAAAGCAATATTTTTCCCTGGAAGACAGTACCTTAGTGCTGGACAAGTAGGTAAAGTCATTTCACAGAGGAAGAAGTATTTCACTCTTGTTTTATGTATTTAGGAAGCTGCTGCTGCTTTTTTCATGTCCCTCACTTTAAACTGTTTTATCTAATTCAGGTTGTTTCAAGTTATTATTCTAGACAGTCACTTAAATAAAAATAAACAATTTAAAATACATCATTAAAAAGTATGTTGTTCCCAAAATGGAGTCAGTGATGTGTCCCACAGGACCAGAAAATGAACCTCAGAATATTATGGACAATTTAAAATGGGCAGATTTAATTATAGCAGGAGTGTGCAATTACTGAATGAGGTATGAGAGACATGGGAAATGTTCCCATCTAAATAATGACCAGAGTGTGCTTGTTCTAATAATATTCCATAACACATTTAGGGCCCTAGGATTACAACACTTTCAGGTTATTAGAAGACGATGATAATAGTGTGTTTTATTGCCAAATTACTACCATACTCTCTGAGGTATGAAGTGATATTAATGACCATTTTCAATAAGGAATAACATTTTGCAACATCAGTAGCATTTAACCATATTAAAATATGTTGTGTTGTGCAGTAAAGCCCTGGGGCAAAGAGATGAAAACTAAAGGGTTTAATTTTGAGATGCAATTGGGAAATTATTTGGACATTCAAAAAAGCTTTAGTGTAAAAATACATTAATGAAGTAAGTTTTTTAACTATATGCAATAATAAAAGATGCATGTGTATTACCTGATTGTAATTTTGGTTTATAAAAATGTTAAAATCAGTGCATGGCTTATATTCTGTTTAGTGTGCTATATAAAATTTCAATTATCTACATGTCTGTTAAATCTAGCAATGAACCAATAAAAGAGAGAATTAGTACATATACATAAAGGAATGCTTCTTGGAATGCATATTAAAAATATTTTTCATAGCAGAGGAAGCTTCACAGCATAGGTGACAAGATAACATTCAGTTTCTCTGGAAGCATATTCTCTTAATGAGGAGAGCTCTGTGTTCATACAATTTACCAACAGCCATTCTTTACAGATTTGTCTGCCTCCTTAACTGTAAATATTGCAGTATTTGTTTTGCCAAGGTCAGATGCTCAGACTTGGTGACATTATTGTCATTGATCTAATCAACTGTAACTCTCATACCATCTGGTTAAGTTATTATGTTAATTCAGAGTAAATAAGTTAATTCCAGTCACTCAGAACTGCCAAAGATGGGAATTTTTATGATGTCAAAATATGTCTCTGAAGCTAAATAAACCCTCTGTACATCTTGTGTTTTATGGAATGTTGTAAAAACTAAAGATGTATTTTCCTGTGGGAGCATCACTTTCCTTTGCTTAAAACAAATCTGAGTTTTATTTAGAGTCGTAAAAATAAGGAAATCATATTGTGGTTTTATAGTTACTGTAAAATACCATAAAATATTTCTAAGTTACCATCTTCTGTTGAGTCAGCAGCTGAAGAGTTGCATATGATACACATTCTAATTGTGTATGATATCATTTTATACTATTCAAATACTGTTAAATGGGCTCCATAGGATACATTAAGGGTTGGTTTGCAGCCATGATCTTGCATTTAATGTCAGATCTGGAAGTGTCAGAATCACAAAGCTTGACATGGATCTGTGCAGAAATAGTGAGCAACTTGCTGTCTGTTAACATACAGCTTTAGTTCTGCTTAGAGATATGAAAGATAAATCTGTCCTTAATTCTGTGCTAGATCATGGAAGCTTCAGTTCTGTTCTCCCTTAATATACAACAATCATGATTTGAGTGAAAATTCAAGAGGTTACATTTTAGAAATCCTTGGAATTTGTTGGAAGTTCATAATGAGAATATCATTCTTGTGATGACAATGTGTCTTCATAAAATGAAGAAGCATTCAGTGTTTAAGCTAAAATCTATGTTTTGAAATCCTGGATTAGAATCACAAGAGTCTGACGAAATATTAAGGGCTGGAAATCCTGAAATTTTAGTTAGGACTTGAATGAATCCTGGTTCAGCTCAGATTTGATGTGTACCATTTCTTTCCATGCTGTTTTGAAATGGTCATTCTGTGGCTCTTAACTTGGGGATACTCCAGCTGTTGCTGCTATTCTTATCTCACAGTTATTTTGGTATTTAAGATTAAAATAAAAAGTCTTGTTCTCATCATAAACAGAAACTTGGTGAGGCCATGTCAGGATAATAAAATCTGGAATCCCACGAGTGTTCCTGGTTTAGAGCTGCAGGGCACTGCAGAGGTGCTGCCTGGTAGCTTTGATACACGAGCATGGCCTTGGGAGCTGTTGTGTCTAAATGAACAGAGTAATTTGAAAGGTTCTCAGGGAAGTATTAGTGTTGGTGGCATAATACGCAAATTATGTGCTTGGCAACATGGTGTGTAATGCTGTTTGTGATGAAGTTTTAACTAGTCCAGTTTTCTGCCTAATAACTTAAAAGCAATATAGAGACATAAATATTAAGCTATTTATGTTGGTTTCACCGTTTAATATGGTTTATTTGACTGGATATTGTTTAAATAAAAGCAAGCTTGCATATGGAAGTGCACAAGTGGATTAAATGGCTCTTGTAAGTAGTGATAATAACTTGATTTTTGTAAACAGTGGTAAGTCTGAAATGTTTATGGTTTTCTCATGGCAGAAACAAGTAAATGAGCTCTTTTCTCCCATTCTGTATTCAGAAGTGCAGTCACATGCTATGAAGTAAAAAAGTAGGAAGTAGGGACCTCTTCTCCTAGGAAAATTTACTTATGCTGGAAAAATATTTTTAATGCATTTAGTTTGGCTGGCTTTGAATGAAATGAATCATGTCTCTGTGTACAGGTTTCTTTTCTCTATATTTCATAAAGAAAGAGATGTAGTAGCAAAGTAACTGTTTGTTCATCCAAAAGGTTTTTAATGATCCCTCTCAGTAGGAAGAAGCCCCAGTATATTCACAGGAGATACATATATGTGTGTCTGTGTATATATATGTATATATGTTTAATGCACACCAAGAGGAACCACTTTTTCCGCACCTTTGTGTGGGATGAGTGCCCTGAGACCCCTCTCCTATTATTTCTGGGTCCTGGAGTAAGTGCTCTGGGATATCGTTGATTTGGCCTGGGAGACTCAACTGTTTACTTTCTAACAGGAAAAAAAAAAAAAAAAGATGACTTAAATCTGAATAGAAGAAAGGAGTCCACCAGCAGAACATGGTTGCTGTGCCTCGAGACAGGAAGAAAATGGGACCTATGGAGGGAAACGGAGCTGAAGTGATATTATTCCTGCCCACCTTGGAAACAGAGTCCAGAAGGAGTTCTTAATTTTTTTTTTTTTTCTTTTTGGTTACCCTTGCTCCTGGATGGACACAGCTGTGGCTTGGAGTAGCAGTTGGGCTTCTCCCACATACCAGGCAGTGTGGGAGACTGCACAGGGAGAAGGTGGGAGAAGAAATCCCATCCCACTGTCCCTGCTGTGCACTGTGGAGCCCAGGCTGATGTCAGATGCCCAGGGCAGCTCTCTGCTTATGCTGCTCTGCTGGGAGTTACAGCTGGAGAGAAACAGCTGCCCAGTGTGGCAAGGCTGATTTAGACAACTGCATCTGGCCTAGGAAGAGGATTTTGAGAAATAGAAATATTTGCAATAGTCTTAAATCATGTCAGACAGAGATTTCTGAATTTTCTCATTTATAAAATCAAAGTATTCTTAGTGTACTGCAGCCAGTGCTGCTCTCACCACAGTCGTTATTTAGGCCCTGGAAACACAAGCAGCCTGCTGTTGTTTAATGTACTGAAATAAGTGTAATCCCTTAGTGAATAATTGAAATTACTGGATGTAGCCAATAGCATTAGATAGCTCACATTAGAAAGTGACATGTAGGGCTTTGGTAAAACCTAATATTTTTGTTTTGGCTTATCAGAAGATTCTTCTTGATATTCTGCATAAAATTTATCGGTTCCATATCAAACAGAGCTGTGGGATTTGTAGCTTAAGCAGTGACATTCCTTTCAAAATGCTGCTTGTGTGACGGATTTGCATGTGCTGGGATTGGCAGTGTAGCAGCTCCATTTTCTGTGTGGAAGATGCACTAACTGTTCAGCAGAGGTCACTGTGAGTTTGTGCTTGAGACATTTTAGTGCAACTTATCAAAATGTAGTACTGAAAATATTAATATTATGACTAGGAAATTCTTGTGGCTGCATTAGCTTTGAAATGAAACTGTGTGAATTTTAAGAAAGATCTTTTTTATGAAAGTAGAAAGTGGAGGTGATTGTAAGATTTCAAAGAAACCTGAGTAGCCTTAAGAAATGTGGCACATGTCCAGAATTTAATCATCTTTAGTATTACTTATCAAGATTTATCCAAATGATGACTTCTGTAGAAGTCTCTCTTCCTCACCCTTGTTCTAAAATGTGTAGCTTCTCCAATTGCCCAAGAGCCAGGTGTGTCTGACCCTTGCACAAATGTTTTACACCTTCCCGAAGCTCGATTTCCCTGCACTTAAAAGCCCCAAGATGAAGACAGTAAGGACTGTGGTTTTCCTGTTTCTTTGTTGTGTTACCTAAAGGCAGCATTGAAATCAGCTGTGAATTCCATCTATTTTCCCAACTGTGTACGTTTGGTCTTGTTCCCTTCATCATCACAGTAAGCTTTTAAAGTTTATGGCAGCAAAATAACCTTTTTCTGCTGTTTTCCCCCTTGACTGTGTAGTCTACTCTGCCATTGTCGTGGGGGGGATCAGTAGTTCTCATCTGCTGTTGGAGAATGTTTTCAAGTTACAAATGAACTAAACCACTCTTAAAGCTTCTGAAAAATGCCGGTTTAAAGCTTTTTGTTCTTCTGCTACCAGTTGCTAATTACAGCTGTGAAAACAGTCCTTGGAGAAATCTCAAGAGTCCCCCTTCTTCTAAAGACAGTTTCCGATTCTGATTAACCAGAAGCTAATGAGGCTTTCAAGTCTTCTGGATTTTTCACTTGATCTTAGTTCTTCAAGGGCTTGTATAATCTTGTTATGGAAATAGTGCCAACAGATGTTCACAATTTTGCATCCGCTGCAGCTCCATCATTGTAAAGGCATGGGAGACTCCAGAAGCTGATTAGCAGAGAAAAGCAGGTGGAGTTAGATTGTTGCTACATGTTTGGATGGAACAAGGAGCTCTGATTCCATTCAAGAAAATACAGGAAGGAGGAGTTCATTTGAGCATGGACATTGCAGGGGAAATGATGTTTGCGAAATTTACCCTGGGAGTCTTTTGTTACATTGGCAAACTGTGCCTTGTCCAAACATATATATTCTCATTTTATGTTGATCCTTTATCAGTTTTATTTTTTGGCATTGCACTGAGGTGAAGTTAACTGGAAACCCAGCATGGTGAGCCTTGCAATAAGTCATGCCTGTATTTGTGACTTTGGAAATAACCAGTTTTGGTGGTTGCCAGAAATGGGAACTGTATCATTAGGTACAAGCCTCTGTAACTTTGTGGCTTTTCAGTTCTACTCCAGTTTACTCACAGTACCGTGTTTTGAATACCAAAAGACCTCAAAGAGTGTCCTGAGGGTGGAAGGGCATGTAGTGGTCAATGGCATTTGTGTGTGTCCTCCTGCACTCCGTAGTGAAGTTTTCTGAGTATGCCTCATTCTCAAAAGAAGCATCTGGGGAAAAGATGGGTGGCAAAGGTGTTGATTTGTCCCTCACAGGACGAAGAATTGTGGCTCCAGGTTTGGCAAGGACTCAAACTTAGCACAATCTGCAGTTACAAGTAACCTCCTTGGGCAGAGGCCCTGTGGCCAGATAGGAGTTTGCAGCCAGTAAGTTGGAGGTGGAGTGTGAAGCCTCCATCCCTTTTGAGGGAAACAGGTACCACTAGGCAGGTGAGTACAACTATGATCAGAACAAAATTTCTGATGCTTCCAAATGGGTGGATTGAAAACAGCATTGTTGGTGTGATGTTCACTTTGTTCCTTTCTCTGCAGGGTAGTGAGACAAAGTCAGCTAATTGCAATAGGAGTACTGGCTTAAACGTGTATGTAAAATTTGTGTCCAGAATTTGAAAAATGTGCATAAAACTGTCAGTTCCCCCCTTGCCCACCAGTGTTTCTTCTCTGCAGCTATATCTATATATTGTTATGTCCCATCTGAACATTGCATGATGCCTTCCAGCTGGATCTTCTGAAGATGAACTGTACTAATTAAGATAAGATTGAGGTAGTAACTGGCTGTAACTCAGTAAGATCAGTAGTTTACTGTTAGACCACACCTTATCATGAATTTGACTATTGAATTTTCCTTTGACTAAGATACAAAATATCCTTTTTGATTTGTCATCTTGAAATATTCATGACTGTTTCTGTAAAGATGAGGGGACAGAGGTAATGCATTTTTGGACATGTCTGCATGGATAGAGGAAGGCTTTATGCAAAGCATTGATTAAAGACAAAGGTGCTTGTCCACAACAGGCTAGTCAATCCACAGAGCATCATTCTGTGGCAAGCCTATGCTGAAGTATTCCTCAGCTTGTAATGGTTCAGATGTTGCTCTGCAGGTGCAGCTGGAATTCCTGGCACAGGTATTTCTGAAGTAAATAACTGTGGCTGAGCAGGTGCAATTAGCTGATCTTTCTCATAGTGACCTGACAAAATTTACAGTTTATGGCTTTTTTCCTGTTAAAGAACTTAATACTTGCTGGAGTCTTGGTGCCTTCAGAATGGAAAGATTTTGATCTGACCAGCTTTTTCTAAAAAAAAAAAAAAAAAAAAAAAAAAAAAATTAATTTTTTTTTTTTTTTTTTTTTTTTTTTTTTTTTTTTTTTTATTTTAGAAAAACAAAAAAGAAGTGGTGATTAAACTTTCAAACTTTAAGTAGGAGGACATAAGGATTGGAAACAGGCAGCAGCTCATTATATGATCTGAGCAATGCTTGCCTGCATGGCATCAGGGTCTCAGAGAAGGTGATCCTTTCAGTCATTTCTATTCAGTTTTTGTCAGGAATCAGAACATTTTGAAATATTAAAACAGAACTTGCCAACTCATCCTCTTCTTCGTGATAAAATGTGTATCAGTTTTCTGGTCCCATTCCCAAATTTAGTAAGCAAAATAGAACCCCTTCACTTGAGCTGTATGTATGGAAAATGGCCGTGATGTTGGGCTTTTCTGAATAAGGTGGATGAAAAATCATAGGCAGCTTATTCATGCTAAGTTATGGAGAAGAACATTGTGACAGGAATATAATTTTAACACTGCTGTTAAAAATATATAGGAAATGTTTCATACATGACATTAGTGGTAAAGAGCATTCTGCTTGTTAAAACTAGTATCTCTAGTGTGTGTATTAGACACATCCAAGATATGAATAAGTTTTATAGAAAAACAGCTTGTAACTATCTTATTGAAATGTATGTTTATAACTATTAGCACTGTGGTGTGATTCTGCAGTTTTTTCAGTGAAAACCCTTAGTTCTAAGACAAATATGTAAGTAACAATGAAGAAAAAACTTTGAAATTCAGAAGTAGTTGTGTGCTTCAAAGCACAGTCATAATATGATTCAATATGGTTCAATTCAAATAGGTGAATCCTCTCCCCAACCTCAGCCATGTTACAGTCTTTTAACAAAGGGAAGGCAGAGAGCATCTTCAGAGTCTCACATCATTGACAGCCTTTACTGAAACATGGCCTTGCAGTGACTTCCAGCTGCTGCTGTTTGCACTGCAACAAGAAATATTTTTCCTAATCCCATTCTTCTCCTCTCCATATCCATGTAGAGAGTAATTAATTATTACTGTTATTTATTTATTCTTATTTGTTTACAAATAAATTGTGAAAGATAAAAACAAGAACCTCACCATCCCATTCTTTGGTGACCAGCTGCTGTCCAGTATTCACCTGAAGGGCAATTGAGAAAAGTGATGGAGCAACTTCCAAAAAAAGGAGGCTTAATCTGCATGCTTGCTTCCATAAATTTCCCCCTCTACAAAACTGTGCTTCTTTCAAAAACAGGGTATTTAGTGGCCTTTGATATGCAAAGTATTGAAATGGTGATGAGCACTGAAATAAATCTTTATCTGTACTTTGATTAGTTATTGACATTTTGTTTCTTTGTGATCTTCCACATATTAATATTTAATATGCAAAAGGCTAGGGAATTCAAAATCTATGCAAACCTTCTATGTTCTTCCCAGCAGTAACCTTGCATAAGAAGAAATATGGACCAGTTATAGGATGAAATAAAATGGCAGCTCCTCTGGGCTTGGGTTGGTTTTAGTTCTTTGTAGGTTTAGTTCCACTTGGTGAGTGCTTTCTACACCTTTTCAAAAGCATCACTTTCATTGCTGCTGTTTTAGAAATGTCTTTATTTGTCTGTGTATATATGAAGATTTTGTAGCAGTTCTCAAGTGATGTCTCAGCTTGGGTTTTGTAGATAATTATGATCTTTTCTGAAAGTGGATGTTGCAAGTAGTTAGCTAAATAGAAGAGAACTTAGAAATGTTTTTTGGTCCAAATTTGGTAGGTGTGTGAAAACTGCTTCCCAGCTCAGAGTATCACTAATCCAGTTTGTTGATTTAAAAGATAAGATTGCTTGGCTGTAAATTTAATCTAGGCAAGGTCATTGGGAAAATTTGGAAGCAGCTAAACTGGGAAAAGGAGGAATGTCTGTCTGGAGTACAAGCTTGATCTGCTAAAATTAATTTTCTCAATGGAGAAGGCAAAGGCTTTCTTTTGTTTCTCTCATTTTCTGTTTTGAGGTTTGTTGCCTTACTAGATGCATTCTTAAGCTTTCAAAACAATCAGAAAACTGGAGCTTCTTCTGAAAACCTACGAAGGAAAACCAAAAAGCTCTAAGGAAAACTGGCTGATATTAGTGATTAATGTGCAAATTAAGATAGTAAAAAGCTCAGCATTATGTCTGTCCTGGGCTGTGGTAATATACTATGGCAGTAATCTCTAAAAAACCCCCAAAAATTCTCTTTGACAAAGAGCCACTTTCTCTGCGAAGGCTGAACAATTCTGAGTGCCAGCCACTCTGCAATATGTACATACTCTTGGTCTGTTTGTCAGTACTAAATGGATTTGCTTTTAAACGAGCTAGCAGCCAAATTTATTTGTCCTCCTGCTGTCTCCTGCAATCAAGCATCCTAAGTATGACTGTTTAGCATCAAAAACTTTTTGACAGGAATGAGTGTGCTGCATTTCCTTTGGCTTGCAGGGTCTTGAAGCCATCAGTTACCTTAATGCAATAGAGTCTGCCCCAGCCTTGGTGGACGTGTCTGTGAACCTTCACCAGAAGGTGGAGATTCATGTTCCTCCTCTGATTCCTCTGAGCCACAGCAGTAACCACATGTCCAATGGCATTTCTTCCAGGCTGGGAAGCACATACACCAGGAGTGCTATAACCTTTTGGACAAAATTTTGGTTCCTTGTTTACAAAAATAACTAAGGAGCATAATTTGACATAAGGACGGAATTAGTGGAGAAGAGAGCTGAGCAGATGGCTTAATACAAAGATTTATGAGTCACCTGAGGTTCTGAACATTAAATACTTGCATGTTTCTTCCCATTCTTAGGGATCTGTACACTTCTAATTCCTCTAGTACCCTTATTTAGGTGTCATCTGGCCTTTTGTCATGTGTACTTTTATAAAAACCTAATTGGGTAATGAAATATTTTTGTTACAGGTCTGCAGCTAATGAAAGGTCAGCTGATAACTGTAGAAAGTCCTTTCATTTGTGTTATTGCTGCTCTTTAGGAAATTAACAGTCTCTGTTAATTCTGGCCAGCAGAAGAAATCATATAAGGATTTACCTGCTCCAGTGCAAAGCCGGCTGGCCTCAGTGCCAAGCAAGGGTGTTGGAACTAACCTGGGTGCAAGGATGGAGTCTGCAAATCACACCCCAAAACTCCTGACCTTAATGCTCTCTGAAGCATCAATTTAGCTTCCTAAGTTTTGGGCCACCTTCTTTTTCAATTAGAAGATTTATTAATGACTTTTTGCTTTATATTTATTGCTTCCATTATTAGAAAACAGAGAATTGAGTTTAACAGAATTTTAATTAAATAGAAAAAAAATAGTAGTTTTCTGAATGTCTTTTTCCCCCCTTCTTTTTATCCATGTCATGAGATTTTATTTTGAGCAGGGTGTGGATATATTTTCATTTCTCTTGGCTGTGTGCCTTTCCCACCCAGCCACATGAACAAGAGGGAACATCTTTCAATTCAAAAGTTGGCAAAAATAACGGAGCAGCAAAATTCTACCCTTGGGGAGAACGTTAGGTGTTCTTTTAAGAATGTGAGAAAAGCAGCAGGTTTTTCCTTAAGGTACCCGGGGTGAAAATTGTTATCTTTGCATGGGATCTTTCATTAACACAGAACAAAGGCAACACATGGGAAGACGTACAGAAAAGTGCTACTACTTGTAGAGAATATCAGCTTTTCCTTACCAGGGATTTGGGACATTTTTGATATTTCTTGTGTATATCAACCTGGAGTTTTGTAGCTTGTGCTGAATGATGTTTCTGCTTTTCTAAAATTCACTTTTCATCTTTACTACCCTTCTTCAGGAGCCCTGACATCACTATGGAAAATTACTTCAGTACAATAGTTTGAATGGCAAAATCATTCATTGCTGAGGAGGTGTAATAACATCATGTATGGGAATAGCTTCCTATTTTCATATTTTATGAATAAACCAAATACAATGGATAATTCAGTTACAAAAGATCAGAGCGTTTTAGTCTTGATCAGAGGGCACACTGATTTGTGCCATTAAGCAATTCAAATACTTGCATTTGTCACAGATCTACTGTGGCAGATGGAGGATCCCAAGGGATAATTTGCTAAATCTCAGTAGGAGCTAAAATGTAGCTTGCAATGAAATGGGCAGCAGCAGGAGAGTGACGGGGAGAGCACATAAGAGGAAGATGAGCAGCAGTCTTGCGTGCTGTGTTCTGGAGCAGCGTGGCTTTTTGGGTCAAATTAATATTAGAGTTAGTGCTTCTGTTGCAAGGTTTCTGTTTGGCTGCACTCTTTTACAAAGCACATAGGACAAGTCTTGTCTGCAGGTGTTTGCAGATTTTGAATTCAAGGCTGACATGAAGAAAACTTGTTTCAAAACATCTGTTGTGCTGAGGGCTGTGGTGAGAGTAGTACTAAGTGCCTGAGTGTGTGTTTCTGTGTATCTGCTTAGACATAGTAGGGAGAGCTCCTGTCATGCTGTCTCTGACAATAACACATACATAACTGCAATTTTTGCATTGGTTTCCAGTTTATTGATTGGAGGTGGGATTGGAGGTGGTGTAGGCTGTTGCTGGTGGGAAATCCTGATAAGTGTAGCAGAGGTTGAGAAATGGTGCCTTGACTGCTAGGGTAAAGAAACCTTCTGTATTATTGCAGAGGCCATTGAGGTTTGTAGAAATTGGCTGCTTTCTGGAAGGTGTATTTACTGCAATATTTAAGATGTGATATACTAACTGTGATGTTCCCAGAAGAGCACATTGTTCTGATGTTCTAATGTCACTGTTCGTCGTCAAGCTTTGTCATTATCATTTATAGGGCGCAGCCAATGAGATCAGCACTTTACAGAAATGAAGTCCCTGGTCAGAGGAGTTTTAATAATTATGTAATTAACATGAATTAATTTATTAGCTTGCAGATGAATGAGGATTAGCAAAATGATAAAAAGTGGAAAAAACCTATTAAACTCCTATATATTGTGCTTTTTTTTTTTTTTTTTTTGTGCACAGACCTGGACTATACCATCTCATTGAACAGTTGTTTCACTACTAGAATTTGCACGCTAAATTTCCTTTATGGATAAAACTGTTGTCCCTGGTAGGATGGAAGTAAAAAAAAAAAAAAAGTTCTAAAAATAAAGCAAAACTAAATTACATACTGTGATTGGATAGATTTAAAAAAATGAAATTTCAGGGAATGTACATAATATATAATGCATATATTGGTAAAATATTTAACATCTGTTTTATATTACTTGCAGTGACACCACTACAGCATTTTCTCAAGGAACTTTAAATTGCTAACACAGTTACATAGCTGTAAGTTACCAGGCTGCTTGGGACTTGAGCATCTGTGGAGTAATTGCTTCTCTGTGATTTTTAATTATTTCCATATTTCCTTAGATGGCTGGGTTTTGGTTTGTTTGGTTGTTTTTTTTTTTTGTTTTGTGTTTTCGGTTTTTTGTTTCATAGTGACAGTTGTAGTTAGCTGCCTAATTGCAGAGTCACTGCAATTCTTCCTTCTTCGGAGGCTTGCTAATGGCAGTAATTGATTAACGAGAAGCACGTTGAGGTGTCATTATATAACCACTGAAATGGTTCTTTCCATTTCATGGTCAGTGGCTCTTGTTGACCCTGCTGATTAGATCATAAATGCAGAAACGTCCTACTGGAAGTTCTGAGGTTCAGCTAATGGCAGGAAAGAAGAAGCTTTTAATGCTGTTTTTATGTCAGGCCATGTTCGAAAATAATACAGAATTTTATTGATGTATTTCACATCTATGATATAAATAGTTCCTGGGAAAAATATTGCTTGCAAAGGTAATTTGGAATATAGGCACAAAAGAATATAGACATTCAATGTTTATTCTCTAATTTAAAGAACAGGTACTTGTGTTTGTCTTTCATGATACATGACACATACGTATAGATATATATATTTACCTAAAAACATCAGACTGTAACAAAATTGGTCATTCACTATTGACTTTTTTGTTTGTTTGCCTCCTATGCACAAACTTACAACTCTCTACCTTTATGTATAAATAATCTATAGGTACTAATAGAGTGATAATAATTACAAAATATGACTAAAATAATTATGTAGCCAAATGAAGCACTTCCATGATGCAATGCTAGAATTAAAGCTTTTTATGCACATTTTAAGCTTCCACACAGTAGTTTTCAAGATTTTTCCTTTTTGAGTGTAATTTCTTGTGGCTGGGAAAGCAAACTGGAAACCGTATTTGGCTTTAGCTGACTGGGGAGAGCTTAGTTCTGCTGCCCAAAGCTCTGCTAATGGTGTAATGTGTAGAAGTTCACTTCTTTCCATGGAGGCAAGCAGGAAATAATCCTCATGTTTAACCAGTGCTGTACACAAGAGGAATATTTTCAGTTATTGACTGTGGAAGAGCTCAAGTGTTGGCTGGTGAAGATTTTTCTGCCCTTTTCTACTGAATTACATATATTCCACTTGCTCCCTTCCAGCCTCTTCCATCTTGCCTTGCTCTTGTCTTGGCTCCTTTATCTACGTAGTTCCAGTTCTTCATTCTTACTCAGGAGCTTTTATTATCTGGTCCTAGTCTCTTCCTCACTTTCTCGCCTTTGAAAAGATTACTTTCTTTTATCTGCTTTCCTGTTGTATCAATTTTGATACCATTATTAGTAAAAGTGTCTGCTGTACTTGGCATAAGAGGGAAATAAAATCCACATGCCCCAGAAACTGATGATACGTACGGGAAATTATAATCTAAATTAAACATTGTACTAAAACTTGCTGTTATTTCTAAAGAAATAACAGTTTCTGTAGGTTCTATCAGATTTCAAAAACATAAATATTAGAAGCCCTGCATATTCAATCTGTTTGGTTTTATGGCTTTTCTGCAGCCCAAGTGAAATGTATTCAGGTTAGCTGGTTCCTGTGTTGCCATCCTGTCTAACCTTTCTTCCGGGCTAGAAAATTGATAAGTATCTGATAACCACTGTGGAGACAAAACAGAAACATAAAGATCATATGTTGTGTAATCATCCTGATTACTCTGAGCAGTACAATGCTGCAGGTTTCGCTAATCAAGATTAATTGTGATCTAGGCTACCTGAACTGTCATGTAGAGTGGATTGTAATTAAATAAAAATATAATCATTTTAACATTGTGCCACTAATATGTATTTACAATAGGTAGTACTTTTGAAAAGAGTCTTTCTCCATACAGTGATTAGGAAGCTGAGTTATATTTTCTAACTGCACAGATGTTGTTAAAAGCTCATATTTCAGGCCATAAAGACTTATTATATTTGAGGTTGTACAGCAAAAGAAAAATGGTCTGTACATCTGTCTGCTATGTGAGACATTAAAACTGAAGAATCTGGAACAGTAGAGATGTATGGAAAGCCTTACTTGTGTGTGTGTGTATATATATATATATATATATATGTATTTGTTTTAAATATGTGGTAGATAATTTATAGTGGGGTATTGCTAAGAAAAAATGCTTTGACAGGTCTTGACAACTCAGAAGAAGAAAATATTTAATACAGTATATAATAAGAGAATTGCCTCTGTTTCAGCTTTCTCAGCATTAGCTGGCAGGTCTTAACTTGACTTCTTTCACATGGTATCTTTCCATTTTTATCTCAAATGGATTGTACAAATGCTTTTCTTTGAGGCCTAATGAACCAAAACATTTTGGGGTATGTATGCTCCGGTTGTTTTGTGTAGGGGTCTAAATATATGTTTTTGAACATTCTGTTGTGTATGCTGACAAAGCTTAAATATTTCTTCTTTCCATAAGGAAAAAGGAGTGCCTCCTGGGCAATCATCAAAATCATAAAAAACCCTTTAGCATGCAAGTGAATTTCTGCCCACGTACATACAGAATGTTCTTTTGGGTGACTTTTCCCTCTGCTGCTACTGTTTCTGACTCTTGACCATTGCTTTTATTAGGTGCTGCTTTGTTGGGTGTCTGTGCTTCCATCCTGCTGCCACTTGGTGATAATGGGAGTGCATACACTTCCAAATAGTACGCACATGATGGAGTACATACGATCTAAATATGCAGGCTGCGTGTGTTCTCTGCTATCCAAGGCTCTACCTCACCGTGGCTTCCTGCTCAGGCAGGATATTACTTGGAGAAGGTTATTTACTGACCTTGCATGGGCTTGTTGAGAGCCATGAAGGGGTTGGGAGGGTATCAAACACTTGCAGGGAGATTGTACTGATGCTTGCTGGGGGGAAGCCGTGGTGTCACGAGTAGAGCCGTCTTGTGCGCTTCACTGAGATTTTATCTGTGAGCACCAGCTACAGTGGGCTTTTTCTAAGTGTGATTTTCTTTTAGAAGATGTTCATGTTTAAACCAAAGGAAATTAAATTCAAACGTGCTCTCAGGTATTACTGAGTCAAGCAAGTAAGTGGATAAAAGCAGGCAAGCTCTTGCAATGTCAGGGATCTTTGCCCATCCCTACAGGCTGTCGTAGGTGTGCTGCCTTATGTGTGGTTTCCAGGATCAGGTGGTCTCTGTGGTGTCCAGGCCTGTACCACTCACTGGGCAGGCTTTAATGGAGTGACCCATACACAAACACTTGGGTGGGCCACTGTTCTGCTTGGAGGAAGCATTTTTGACCTTCCAAACAGTCCTTGTGGTGTGGCCACCCCAGCAGGCAGCACTGAGCTTTGGATGCTGGGTGACTCCCAGGGCCTTCAGAGAACACCCTGTGTTTGCAGCCTCAGACAGGCTACAGGACATCCCTGTTACTCTGTCATTCAAGTCTAGGCAATGAAAATATATTTCCTAAATAAGTTACCTCAGAAAAAATGACTGTTTTTTAGAAAAGCATCAAGATAATTAAAAACCACAAAGCATGTGGATTTTTTTTTTAAAGAATCATATCAGGAAAGACAGTATATTTTTCCTTTCTCAGAGCTGGAAACATAACAGAGACACTTCTAAAATGGGTCGCCTTTATTTTTTTGGTGTCTCTATGAAAATGTAAATATCATGCTGTGTGTCAGATACTACTGAACCTGCCACATGTCCCAGCTCTTCTCCTTGGGAGTGAGTAGCTTTATGCGACCTCTGAAAATGATCAAAACTGTCTTATTTCATGGCTGACTTTGAAGATGAGTCGCTCTAAATTGCTTGTGCCTCAAACGCTGCAGTGTCAGTAGCAGAGCTCTAAAGAGGGGCAATTTCTCCCTCCCATTCCTGAGCTGCTGAGTGGGTCAGAGGTGTGGGTCACACAGCTGAGAGAGGTTGCACTACAAGATGGAAACAAGAAAGCATTGCTGTGATTAAAACCATCATTTATTCAACCTGTGTAACTGCACACTATCAGAAATTTGTCTTTTCTAAGCAAATGTGCAATGAGTATTATTTATCTAATCATAGTAAATGAGGCAATTTAATTTCCCAACTGAATAGAATTAAAGCATGTTATTAAGCCTCAGCAGCCATAGTTCTGCCCAAACGCATGAGACTGTGAACTTCATAACCATAGTTAAGTATTGACATCCAGGTCCTTTTATCCCTTCTATTTCATGTAACGATGGATGCTTTTGGAGGATACCCTGAAATGATGGGCGGTTTCTGTACTTGTGCTTGCTCCTACTGTAATCTTTTTTCTAAAGAAGACTTCCATGTATTTCTGTATACATAAGATATGTGATTTCCTCCCTGTAGACGCAGTTCAGTAAAGAACTTGAACAAGGAACAGTTACGTTCATTTAATTGCAACTATTTAAACTGAAATTTAACCTTGAATATTAAATGCTTTGCGGAGTCTGGGTTTGAATGGGATGAAATGATTGCAATAGGAAACAGATCCTTCTTGGCACTTTCCCAGGCTTCCAGGCTTGTAGAGGTGTTGCTAATGTTGTGTGTGGTTAGTCTTTGAGGATTTTGAAAAATGAGAGAGTGAAATCACCTTACAAGATAAAATACTTCTTTTTTTCCCCATTTTCTCCTCACTGAGGAAGACCAGATAGTAAAGTCACCATCTTTTCTTAGCTCTACATTATGGAAACTTTGTATTGCCAGGAAGTTACGGTATTACCAGTCAAAATAATAATTTGACCAAGCACTCGTTATATATTGTTGCTAAATTTTAATTGTGGGGGTAAAGAAAAGAAAGACCTCATTATTTTCCATCATCCTGTTTTGACCTTTGTGTTACTGATCTTTTTCATACGTCTGTTTGACTCTTTTGTGTTGCAAATGTCTAAATTTTGCTTCCTTTTAATGAAACTTGATGGAAAAGAAATTATAATTTTCTTATTCCTTATATTTAAATATATTTTATGATTTTATTAAAATCTAAATTTTGCCTTATATTTTAACTGTTTCCTTTCTTGGCTTTTGTAATAACAAGGATTTCCTTACAGCTTCAAGAGCAGCTTTAACTGACCTAAACAAATATGTACAATGAAACATTTTTTGTGTAGTTGTATTCCTACGTATGTTCCACAGTTTCTCCTGATCTTTAAGTAAGTGATAGTAGTGTCTATATGACATGTACATATATAATTAGTACAGATATATACTCACACCTGTGTATGTTCTAACTTATGCTATTGTCTCCTAAATTCTTACATGAACTGTTGGTTGACTTGTTCCCTGGAAGCTGATTTAAAGTTGAAGCTTTTCTAGGAGATACAGTAAAATGAGATTATGGTTAGATTTCCACTAAGTAATCTATATGGATTGACTATTGCTGAAGGCACTTTTATTTCCTGAACAAAAGAAATGTGACTTTGTCTGCTTGGGTTTATTACTTTTAAATTAATGTGACTAGTGGAAGTCAGATAGGCTTAGTATGCCAAGTACAGTGCAGCTATTTAATACTTTGATGAAATGTACTGGAGCAAGTGGCAACAAGGCATTTTACAAAAGTAATGTTACTGCTGAAACCACCAAAAGTCTGTGTTTTCTTTTGGTTAGGCTTTGATTTTTATGAACAGAAGAGATGTTCTGGTCTTCAGAGATCGTTACCACTTATTTAAGAAAATTCATATGTGATCTGACAGGGGGTCTCTATTTCACTTGGGATTTGATTTTTTTTTTTTTTTCTGTCCCTCTCCGAGATTCTCTGCAACTTGCTGTCAGTCCTTCTGGTAACTTTGCAAGTTCAAGGAGTTAAGCTGCAATAAGCTCTTTAATCTTAAAGGACTTTAAAAAAGAGGCAACATTCACATAGTTACATATTAGGATAAAAAATTATGGTTTTCACAATAAAAATGCTTTTGGGAGTTGTTCTCATTAAATTTGGCTTAAACATTTGGAGTTTGAGTTTCTGTGTAACAGCCTACCAAAGGGGGTTGGAGGAGGTCAGGTTTGAGCAGCAGCTCTGTTGTGCAGATGTTTTTTTCAGCTGGAGACACCTGGCCGGTTTCAGCAGTGCAGGACATGAGCTGAGGACAGTGGGCACTGGAGGGGCTGGTGGGGGCTGAATTACACTGACACTTCTTTCTACTGAGCTGCTTTACAACAACAGATACCCTGGAACAAGGGTGGGATGGAAGGTGCTGCCTGTCTGGGTGTGTTTCGCTAGTGGAGGAAACCAGGTAATGAAAGAAGAAAAAAAGACTTGAGGGAAGGGAGCAGTGCAAATAAACAGTAATAAAAAGTTAAAAGAAGTTAATCTTGTCTTTCTCACAGAACTGTGAGAAAAAGCAGCAATGATTTCATAAAAACTTTTGTTAGTCAGAAGTGTTGTTTTTTTTCTCCTCCCTGTTCTCATTTAGGGTAATGACCTTATTCAAAGTAGCAGATTTTGATGAAAATGATAATTTAATAATCTTTGGCTCACCTATTAATTTTCCTGTAATGGAAAACAAATGATCAGATTCCTGCTACTGCAGAGCTTTTAAGTCCTCTACAACCTAAAAAAAAAAAAAGTAAGCTTTTTTTCTGTCTAAACAATTTTTGTGGGGATGGCTGTTAGCCAAGGAGTAGATGAAAGAAGCAGTGACGTACTAAGAATTGTTTTTACTAGTAATCCTTATATAGGTACATTTTTGACAGTGGTCTGATTGACCACAATAATCTTATCCATCAATGGCTTTAGCAGATCGCCATATTTCTCTCTTTACATACACTATCTGTATACATTTTCTGTATTGGCCTTAAATGATCTAAGCAGACCACCAATTAGTTGTGAAGAATCCTTCACAGTGTATTCTAAAGGTTGCAAAAGAACCATGGCTTGAATCATTATTGTATGTTTTATTGAGGCTTGAAATAAATGTTGTTTAGCTCTTTGGAGATGTCTTGTTCCTCTTCAGGTGGCTTACTTCAGAGTTTATAGACTTCAATTTATTTTTAATGCTGTGATACGGGATTACTTATCTTCCTATTTTTACATGTTTAAATTTTGCCTTTTCCTTCCAAGTATACTCCAGTGCTTGTGACATCTGACTATTTTTCATTCTCTCTTTATGTTGGTCATGCTGCTATGCACTGGGCAGCTTGGCTGCTCTATTTAAATATAACTTTTAGGAAAGGTCCATTGTAGATACTCAAGATCAGAAGATGTAGACACTGTTCTGATCTTTGTTTTACTACTTTTTTAAGTCATTTACAATAAGTAGTTGTCTGCAAGCCTGGGCTACTGATACCTCACTTTTTCTGTATTGAAATACTTCTTCTTTACCTTCTTGTAGCAGGTGCTTGGGAAGAAAAGTCTGGTATTTTCTTCTGTGCAACTGTCCTCTTGGGTAGGGAACTCTAATAGGAGTAGTTGCACAATGTGTTTTAACAGTTTTTATTCTTACCTGGGGAGTGTGAGGATATGAGCAGACAGTAAATGGAGAGCACTGCTGAGGTGGGCTCCGAGCTTCTGTTCCCAAAAGTTCATCTGACAGCAGAAGGAGCCTTCATTCACACACCTGAGTTACATGCATACATTTCAATTATGCTGATACCAATTACAAGGGAATTTTTCCCGGGCACAAGTGTATTGGGACTGTTACGGAGCTGTGGCTGGCAGTACCTCACGTCAACCACCAAATATTGAGCCTTCTAGCTTGCAGACTTAATTACAAATCCATGGTTTACTTCTGCAATCTGTTGTGCTCAGCAGTGCTGGGACTGATGATAAGTCTATCAGTTTTTACTAGGTCACTAACACATCACCAGCATTAAATTCTAAATGGCAGATTCTGTGTACACTGCCCAGGCTATCTCTGATAAAACATTAATCATTTCAAGGTTCCATTCAAACCCATTGATAGAAATTGCAAAATGTAATTTAGCTTTGAGAATAGAATTAATGTTTTCTAATAGCTCTAACCTGTTCTATGATTTATTGGTTCCACTGCTTGAGGGTTTTCATAATCTAAATTGGTGATTACAGATGATACACAACATTGTGTATCATAAATAGGAATTATGTGTCTGGTGAAAATGATAATGGGTTTTTGTACCTTGTATGTATATTAGTACATTCAGTAGTATATTAAAGCCTATTTTAGAATTGGAAGATGATTTTGCCCACATATAGATCTTCCCATCTCATTCAGTCTGTGAATCTGCTGTTTACTCGTCCTCCTCTAATTTGATGAATATGTGTTGCATCAGAACATCATAAAATTAAAAGTGTACATGTGGAATCTTGTTTTCTATGATATGCTCTTCTTCTTATTTTTTGCTTATTTTTGAGGAGACAATTAAGACTCTAATACTGTTCATGATTCTTGAGGACATTTTAGCCCAGTGCTTGATTGGTGATGAATGAATTTACTGGTTATGTCTGGGAGGATTATTTTTGCATAGCCAAGTCCACCACTGGATGATCTTAGTAAGCATGGAGAGGATGATGTGAACATCTTTTTGGACAATGGAAGTTTTATATACTTCCATTAAAGATTTAACATGTGGTTTTATTTTTCTTTGCTGACCCAGATTTCCACCCTACAGTGCTGATGGCCAGTATTGGGCTGCTCTTTCTCTCATCATGGGATTGGTGGGCTCTACAGTCTTGGTCAACAACCAGTGGTTTTGAAAGGCTCTTGCTGTTGTAGAAATTGAAAATATCTTGTCATAAAACAAAATCACAGAATCATAGAATGATTTGGGCTGGAAAGAACTTTCAAAGGTCATCTAATCCAGCTCCCAGCCATGGACAAGGACATCTTTCACTAGATCAGGTTGCTCAAAGCCCCATTAAACCTGATATAGAACACTTTCAGGAATGAAACATCCACAACTTTTCTGTTGCTCCAAAGATATGATATTTGTAACTTGTCTGAAAATTAGTGTGATATCTATAGGAAGTTACCTGGAACAACTGGCTTATAATAGTGATCTGTAAATTCTTCCCTTAAACATTTATTTTAATTTAAATCTCATGAAGAATAGATGTTAGAATGCCTCAAATATTTCTTATTTTTCTTTTTTGTTCTTTATAATGTGAAGATATGCAGTAATAGTTAATGTCAAATTTAAGTAAAATTAAACGGTCTAGTGATTTTTGATAGAAATATACTTCTAAACAAGGTATTTCTTATCAAACAGTGCAAATCCATGTGTATTTCTTATTCATTGTCTATATATCTAATTATAGAGAAACTTGCTTTAGACAAGACTTTCAATGAAACAAGGAAGTCATTTATTACATACCTCTTAGAATTTGTAAAGCACTCAGCTTTCATGGTGATGACCATTTATTATTATTTTTATTATATAAATACTTAGATAAAGAGAAATGGGTGCCAGCAGTGAATTAAATAAACCCCTGAATTGATCAATAACTCAATTTAGTTGAGAATTTCTTTAGAAAATACAGTGGTATTAATCAGGAGAGAACACTTCAAGTATAAAATTTGATTTTCTTAGTGGAAAATCAGTTTGCTTTATCAAAATCCTAGGGTCTCTTTCCCCCTTTCTCTCCCCCTCATACAATTCTTCTTCTTCAGTAAAACTAAATCAGATTTGTCTGAAGCAGTAATTGGTGATTATCTCCTAACTGCAAGACATACTTGAGCCTCTTTGGTTAATCCTATCTTGCTTGCCATCTGTAGTGAGTCACAGCAGGCAGGGAGAGAGAGGACTGCCATGTGGTTTCATTTTTCCTGTGAGGGGTAATTATGTCCAAGAGCTCTGCACATTGTGGAGAGAAGGACAATTGGACCTCAGCAAAGAGATGTGAAATGGTTGGGGTGGAGAATGCCTTCCTGCCTCAGTGTGAGGTTCTGTGGCACCCAGGAGGGATCCCAGGTTGTGTTCACAATGTCACAGAAGATGCTGAGTGGGAAGGGACCCTCAAGGATCAGTCTAACTCCTGGCCCTGCAGAGCCCCATCCCCATGTGCCCATGAGTATTGTCTAAATGCTTCTTGAACTCAGTGTGGAAAAGTAAAAAGCCCTTGTGGAAAAGTTTCTATAGTTTTTTAAGCTGTCTTGTGTACTCTTGCATGATCTGTTCATTATTTGGACTAATGAAGTGTTGCGAAATGAAATTTACCTAATGGAAAAAATCCCTACTTTATTCTACATAGAAATTAAAAATGAGAAGTGAGGATTATTTGTACTTCTGTATTCTATTAAAAGCTGGGTTTTGCTTCACACTTGAGGAAGGATTTATCTTCACTGAAGCATCATTATTATTATTGTTGTTATTATTAACAACGGTGTAGCCTAATAAAAGTTATCTGTCACTTCAAATCCTGACTAGCTTGTTTTATTGGTTCATCTTAACAGCACTTTGTCAAAGATAACAGTTTCTGTAGAAGTAAGTCTCTTCTGAAAGATGTGGAGAACCTTTCAAGTGACCCCTGTTGGAGCCAAAAGGGTGATTTATAATTTTATTAGCAAAGTTTTCTCTTCTAGACAGCTTCATTAGATGTTTTATGGGAAAAGAAGTGTTTTAGAAGTCAGCCACTAGTTTGTTATTTCACATTTATATCCCAGAAAACCTGACTGCTCCCTTAGATCCAGCTTCGTGGCTCCTTGACTAGAGTCCCTATTGCTATCAGAACAATCCTGTATAGTATGGGAAAAGCAAAATGGTAATGAGATTGCAATTTCATAGTTTATGAATTCATTGTGCATCCTCTCTCTCTAGTCTGTGTTGCTTTCAATTTTGGAGAGGAGATCAATATGATAACTTATATATCAATCTCTAGGTAATGTTGCATAAAACTAATAACTGTAAAGGAACTTTTTCATAAATGGCTGATATTTATGCTTTATGCTCTTTTAAAGCATTTTTTACAGTATTTTGATATGCGCTTTAGTGATACTATGGTGGAAGGAAGATTTTTTTATGTGAGTAAGCCTTTGATATGTAATTTTGTTAGTGAAAGTGTGTGTGTATATATATATATATATATATATATGTTTCTTCCAGATCTTCCCATTTTCAGTTTACCATACATTTGAAATTATGTTGCATCAGCAGAATGCTTTGTTGTCTTACATATTGCTGTAAAAAATATACTGAAAATCTCTGCTACCTGGCAAAAATCTATTAGTTGTTCCAAAAAAGCATCTTGACAGTATTAGGACTGTATCTTGTATGTTTGTATAATACTGAATTTTATAGACTGAATTTTCAGGCCATGGGCAAATCTTGTGTATGCAAAATCAAAATCCATTTTTAGCTACTTTGTGACTGTCCTTAAATCCTATCTCTTAAAATGTCAGTTGAGTAGAAGCAAAGCCTTTAAAAAAGCAGTAGCACAACATCTGTGATTTTAGCAAATCTCCTGCTTCTTGTGTTTGGTACATTGCCTGAGATGCAGCCAGGCTCAAAGGCTCAGTCTGCAAGGTTAACATGGAGATATTCACATCATCAAGGATGTGTTAAACAGAAAACACTTAAGGGAGGTTGTGAGGGAAAAAATGTATTTAATTTGTTAATAATTGTTATTAGCATTTTATAACCAAATAACTTCATATAGATTTCCCCTTCTCCCCTCTTCTTGAGATCAGCCAGTGTAAGTAGTTAAACCTATGATATGCTTGACATTCCTTGTGAGTCCCAACTCAGAGTATTCTGTGAAAAATTTAAGAACTGCAAGCAACTGTCCAGTCCTTGTAGGTGGAGATATGGCACTGATTCCTTGAGTAGTGCTTGTGCCTTGTCAGCTCTGATTAACCCTGTGGACACTTGTCAGAGAATTAAAGACCACAATTACTTCCAACACTGTAAAGGCCACAAGAAGGAGCTTGCTGTGAGATAAGCCACCACATCAGGAGTGTGAGATAAGCGCAGAAGAGAGGAATTTGTAACAGAAAGGAGCTAATTCCAAACCCAAAAAGAGGTGAGGTTTGGTTTGCACATCCCGGTTAATGCATCTAGACAATAATTATCCAGTGTGGCAAACTGGGAAAGGAAGCAACTGCTTATACACCCATCACTCCAAGTAATGGGAGTGGCATCTACGCTTCATGAATACCTGGAACTTGGACTGTATAAAGATGGTACCCCTGGAAGAACAGCTCAGCTATAGGACCACCACCACCACCGAGAAGCCCAGGGTGAAAGAAGGACCAGCTGGATGCTGCTGGATCCATGATGGGTGGTGGTATCTTTCTACTTAATCTGTCTCTCTCACTCTCCTTTCTTTTTGTCCCCTTCTGGCACCCTTGCCCTCACTTTCCTATTCCTTTCTCACTCTCTTCCTCACACTTACTGTTAAATAGAAGCTGTACTATTGACTTTTGCTTTTGGTCTTGTTTGCACCGTAATTCGGGCAGAGGAATCTCAATAATTGAAGGGCAACAGCAGCATGGTGTTCTGGCATAGGAAGGAAAATTAACCTACATGTCCTTAATTGTTATATTTCCTCTTACTCTTCTTGCTTTCTGTATTTGGCAGTAAGATTTTCAAGTTCCTTTTGAGATAGTCCTGAAACTACTGATGGTGTGTAGTTTGTTTTTATTTTGTCCTGGACAAATTGCAGTAGTAGAGTGCAGCCTGTAACTTAGTTAAAGTCAGACACAGAGATTTTGTCCTTTAAAGATAAAATATTAGCAATTGATACATTTTTTTTAGGCCCAGGGGTATGACAGTAGTCAAATTTTTCTTCAGATTTCTAGTAAGCAGGAAACTGTCAAAGGTTGCTTTATTTTCTGGAAAAATGTTCATTTTCTTGTGAGACATTTTTAGTGCCTTAAGCAGTATAATTACTGCTCCTCTAAAGAATAGGGTTTTGTTTTGTTGAATTGCTAATTGCATAGTTTTACTGAGAATTGGTATGTGCATTTTCCTCCCATCCCCCCCAATGATTGTAAAAAGACACATGGGGTTTGCCTCCCCCCTTATATATTTCTTATGTATTAGACAAAATTCAGAGTGGGTGAACAAGGAATAGTAAGCAAATTTCTGACCTGTTACTCTGTCTTGTAGTTCCTGTAAGTCTGTCAGAATTCAGTTTCTGAAAATGAGTAACAATTACGTAACTTAAGCTACTTTTTGGGGCACAATAGCAGTATGATACTTTCAGCATTTGCATTTTCAATACTGTTGTGTGATGGTGCATGATGAACCTGGCTGGTGAGGTCAGAGCAACTAATTTCCTGCTGATATGGGTTGGCTTTTCAGAAGTGGTAACAGGATTAAAATAAATTCTGTGGCCAGGAAATGTTGCCATCTCTAGTTGTGTGCTTGCAGATTATGAGAATGTATATGTTCATGGGTATTATGTGCTGCATATGAAAGAAATAATTACCTGATTTGGTTGTTTGAAATCTGAATTCTCATTTCTTGGATAATTACTGAAGACACAATTATATTTAATTGTTTGAATTTTCAGTTTAATAAGTATTTTTGTAATTGTGGCTTCTTTTTGTTCCGTTCAGAATTCAATGAGAGATTAGATTTTTCTTTTTTTGGCTAGTCATTAGTATTCACAGCTCTATCAGACTGCAGTTCAAACTCTTCACTTGTTTTTGTCACAGAAGATGATGGAGCAAGGTTGCTTAGAAACACTGAGCCACACTCGCAATGGGAGATATCAGTCTGTTCTGTGTATTCACCTGCACATGCAGCGCAGAAAATTGAATTTTTCTGCAGATTATGTTAATTCATTGCAAGTTTGTTTCATCTGTAGCATGCTTAAATATAGATAAACAGACATTTTGTTTTATTAGATATAGTGAGAAAATGTACACTATTGGCTTTTTTTAAAACAGTCATTTCAAAGTATGACAGATCTAATTTGCTTGCATGACTTCCATAAAGAAAGTGTTACTATTCTTGGCTGAGTTAATCAACTTGTCTTTTATTGACAAGTTGCATAAATTGGAGATTATTTCATGATCTATTTATAGCAATTTTTGTGAGTTCCCAGCTTTAGTCTTCAGTTCAAGAAAATATGTCTGCTTGACTACCAAGAGCAATTACATTTTTCCCTAATCTGGTGGAACTCTTGATCTTTATAAGACTGGACTAAAAATAAACCAAGTCACTCAAGTTATACAATTTTTGATCTTTTCAGCTATAAGTAACTTTGCCTATTTTTAGACCAGCTGTAATTGTACACTAATGTGGTGGAAAAGATAAATGTAGCTTTTAATCACTCTAACTTCTAAGCATTTCAATTATTACACTTATTAAATATGCTGAAAATGCATATATTTCTTCCTGTGAGTCTGGAATAGACTTTAGTGTATTTTCAAGGGACTTAAAATTTTTGTATCACTGAGCTACGTCTCTCTTTAACACACAAGCTGTGTGTGGGGAGGTTGTTGACATGGGACCCAGCTTTATTTTCCTTACTTTGTGCTGAACTGATCCTCTTTACATCTCAAGAGCAAGAAATCAGGTTAAAAGTTGCACAACAGTGCCTCTGTAAAGCTATAAAATTCTTGTGGGTAGTTCATACAGTAACACAACAGAAAATTAATAGTATAACTATAGTGGTGCCAATGTAGTAACAAACCAATAAAATGGCAAGTGTGAATAAGCAGGAAATAACTTAATTCTCAGTTTAGCTTTCACTAAGATTTTAATAAAAATCAGAATTAAGTTATATAATTTATTAAAGCATCTTACGTGTTGCTAATAATTGAATTATTCTGATGCCCACAGACTTAGATATTTTTAAGCTGCATCCTTGTTTGCATTTTTTTGCGTGCTTAAAGGTAATTGAGTCTGACTTTTCCTATAAAAGATAGACTCTAGTAATAAACCCAGTACAACCAGCAATTTATTACCACATACATCCTTTGGAGTTACAGGAAAATACTTGGCAAACTTTCTTTTCTTCAATTTATTATGAACATAGTATAGTATTAAGGAGGAAATATCTCTAGTACTTTATGGTGCCACCATTGTCTCCTGTAGCTTCTCTTTAGATCAGGTGTGGGTCACAAGAAAACAAGAACCCAGAACTATGGTCTTTGTCTTTTTACACTTCTGGTTTTTCCCCACATTGTGCTGTCACAATCCCTTTTATATTTTTGTGCTGAACAGTGCTTTACATTGTATCACATTGTTATATTTTTAATTTGACTCTGCATTGATTTCCTAGTCTGTGCAGGTGTTTCCTGCCTTTCTATTGATGCAGCAGGTGGCTGTATGTTTGAACACAGCTGTGGATGAGGTGTGCAGATATCTGAGCAACTTTCAGTCCTGTAGTTTCTTATTAGGAAATAATATTTTGAAAATACCTGCTTATAATGCTGCAAAGTCAAAACACAATCAAGTCAGCCAGGTAACTTGGCAATGGTGAGGAGCCAAATCTTTCCTAAAAGTAGCATCGTGGAGATGTGGTTTCAGGAGAGCAGGTAAGGTGCACTCATGTGTTAGAATGGATGAATCTGTTACTGTGGCAAAGTAAAATGTGCACTCTTCATTACACTTTTCAGGTTGTTCAGACTGTGTATGAAAACAATCCAGAATTAAAATCTATGTCAGTAGTTGCTAATGCAACTTCACCACAAAGTTGTGCTGTGAATGAGATCCCAGCAGAAAATACAAAACCTCCTACACGTATTAATAAGAGGAATTCTCAGGGGAGAGACTGTAGATTGGGTAAGGCAAAGCTGTGAGGAAGCAGAGACAAAAATGTTCTCAAGAGTAAAACTGAGAGGGAAGCCTGTTGAATATACTCATTTTCCTCTGAGTCCTGCCTTTTCCTTACTGCAGGAGCCACCAGCATTTTGTAAGAGCAAGTGTGCCCAAGCCTCTGCCTGCTGCCTTCAGGCTGCAGTGCAGCGTGTGTCTTTTTGCAGTGTTTGCTATGAGCTGTTAGCATCATTTTAGAGCATTTGACACCCAATTATGAGGTCCAGTATTACAGGTTGATTGTTGGGGTGATAGGGGAAGGATGGATTGACGTGCTGTATTTGATGAAAATGGACTTGGCTATTACTACAGATTCTTCTTGTTTCTTTGTTAGTGAAGATGGGGAAAAGCTGCAGAGGGAATGATGACTGCTGCTCACCTCCCTTTACTTACCCTAATGATTATTTGAATTAATATTTCATAGCTCTAGGGTAGGTATTTTTTTCACCTCTTTTGAGCTTCCTTACTGCTGACTCTCAAAAACCCCAGAAACACCCCAGCAAAAAAGCAACAGCAAAATAAAAACCCAAGGAAAAACAAATAAACAATCCCTCTAGGATACTGAATACCAGGTATAGAATTCAGTTTTTTGTATGATAGTGGGTGACAACGAAATTACAGGTGTATTTTTAAAATACTTGAACAAGATTTTGTTCTTCTTGGTCTTAGTTTCAGAAAGTTAATACTTACTTGTGCATGTATGTTTGTAGCTTCTCATGACTAGAATGCTCACATATAGCAAAGGCAAAATTTAATTCTAATGCTGCATTCTCAACAGGTTTAGTAAAGATAATTAGGGGGCTTTTTCTTGTACTAAAATGAGAGGGTAGGAATTTTTAGTCATAATTTCTGTGAGTTCCTCTGGAAGGTGGGTAGTAGATGGTGCATGGAGGAGAATTCTGTGTCTGTGTTTCAGGAATCAGAAGGATCAACTGGTGAGAGCTCAAACACACTGCAGTAGGAAATGGGTGTACAGAATTTCTTTCTCTCTCTTGCTAAAGGGTAGAAGTCAAGGGAATCCATATGTAAGGTGGAAAGATTTTAAGGTCTGAAATAAATTTTAAATCTGGAAGGCAGCATTATAACGTTTAAATGGAAATGGCTGTACTTCCTTAGGCAGAGATAGTCATTGTCTTGAGCCCCCTTGTATTTGTGCTAGAGAACCTCCCATTATCACATGCACGGTAAGACTATCTTTTTATTTCATTTTCTCTAATGCACAAGTTGGTTCACAAATTGAGCTTGTTTAACTGAGCTAATTTGGTGTCATTATCAGTCAGTATATCAATTGAATGTGGCTTGTGTTTTGCTGATATTTGGGAGCTTTTATTAAAATAAAGACCTCTGCCTCTGTGCAAAACACATGCATCCTTTATTGCCAGAGAGTTATTTAATTCACTTTGTGTTTTGTGACATTTTACTCTTTGTTTTTTTGAGGAAAATGAATTATTTTCTCAAACAATGTATTGTTGCTGTTTTTTTTCAAAGTTAGAGTGAATTTTTTTTTATCCTACTTGTTTAGGACAGGGCTAAACCTATAAAATTTGCTGAAAATTTCCTTGACATACAGAAAGGAATAGTAACTTGCACATTCTTCCCCTGAATGCATTTTTCATTATAAGAAAGATTTATGGTTGTAATATGACCCTGTGAATTGAGCCACTTTCTGCAGAGCGTTGTTTTAGCACCTAAAGCACCAGGAATTATTGGAATGCATGTTTTGCATTTTGATTTCCATCCTGTAAGGCTGACCTTTAGTTTCTCTTCATTTTTGTCATGTTTGCCTTTCTTTGTGCTTAATGGATATCAGTGTTGCTTTTTCTTCATATTGATAATAGCTTTCAGTAACTTCTGTCTTTGTTCACTGGGAGAGATAAATAGTTTAAATCTTGATTAAATGCCATGTTAGATGTTGAATTATTCTTAATAAACCCCCTGCTCTAAAATCATGCGTAAATCTGAGTGTATTCTTTATGTTCCTCTAGAACTGCTGACTGTGTTCAGTATGCATTTCTGGTACAGCTTTGATTTCAAAGTGAAATGGAAAACATTGTGAGAAAAAGGAATATTGATTTTTCTTCTAGTTAAGCAATGGTTTTCCAGGTGACAGAGCTCAATTATATTATACTGGTTATTGGACTATTCAACATATGCCTTTTTAGTGAAGTGATTCTGAACAGTAATGTCCTATATCTTAATTAAACCAATATTTTGAGGGCAGTTGGATAGAACATACATTTGAAAATGTAAATGTCAAGTATATTGTACCAAGGCTTATCTGTTAAATACTCTGAGGTTACTGCCCAGGTGAGGCTGCTGGGAATAATAACAATTGTTCAGCCTTTTCTTTTTCTGTTGCTGTGTAATTGGATCATGGTGTTTGTCCATTTGATAACTACCGTAAAGTGTAAATTAGAGTAAGCTGGAAGTGGATGTAAGAACAAGTTATTTAAATTTTTAATTACTGAGCTGGAGTAGGTGCTCCATGGGAGGTCAGTCTGCAGGCCTCTCCCAGAAGCCTTGTCAGAAAATTCCACTTAATGGTAGAGAAAAATGCTGAAAGAGAAGTGTCTTGAGTGGCAAAGACAGCTTAGTCACTTAAAAAAATTAAATGCACTCTTTAAAGTAGGTGAGAAGGTGGCAGTGTGTAATGCAGGCATGGTTTGTGTTCTATGTATACAATTCATATTCTGAGGTATCCTGACTGTGCTGTGTGGGCATGTGAGTGTGTGTGTAGGGAATCAGTTTCAGTGAGTAGGGATGCATTCATGGCCTGTTTGGGAAGCACTGTATAGATTTAGTTAGGTGGGTTGCAGTTTCTATATTGATCTAAAGCCATTGCAAATAAAATTAAATGAATGGTAATAGGATCTCATTAACCTCGTTGATTTATACATGTTAAAAGCTCTGAGATGCTGTCTGCAGGATCTTTAGCTTCCAGCTTTTTCTCCTTTCCCTCATCCCCAAGTAGGCACCGGTGCTACCAGTGCCATGTACAGAGGAGTTAACTGTATCAGTGCAATGCAGACATGTTTCTATATAGCTGTAAATATTTTAATAATTCAGGAAGAATAATATAATTTTAGGTTGCATGTTTCTGCTGTAAAATAACAAGGACAGTTCTGAGTTTTAAAGACTGATCAGGACAGTGATTCATGCTAAAAGTACTGTAGGGACAATTTACAACTAGTTTCAGAAATGTTTTCAGATTGGATCAGAATATGGTGATACATATATATATGTGTATATATATATACATATACACATATATATATACACACACACATATATGTACATATATACACACACACACACACACATATATATATACACACACACACACACACACTGGTGCTATCCCAGTATAGTGTGCCAGTATGACAGAAATAAATAGTCTGCATCTTACACACTAGCGGTTTTTATTCCACTTGGCTTTTCCTACCTTAGTGTAGGTTCTCTGAGCTATTCTTAAATGAAAAATATAAAAAATTTAAATCTCTTTGAAGTTAGCAGAAGAAAGCGACTTCTCATCTGTAGATGAGCAATCAAGATAAAAATATGCCGCTCTTTGTTTGAGGGATGAGTAAGTGGTGGTCCTGGTATCTCAGAGCTTGCTGTGGAGGATGTGACCTTCCAGGTCAGTGAGCAGACAGTGAGGGTATCTGTAGCCCTGTTTCTTTCTTAAAATAATGCAGAGAGACTGGGGAGAAGAACAAAACCCAAAGGCTTCTCCTTGTAAAGTTTGGTGGTATTTACCTTCATTCTAGCAGTACTTGATCGATACCGTATGTGTGCATGCCGTGGCTGCCAAATGCTGATGCATTTCTCTTTGGGCTTTGGTGCAGATCTGACACAGTTCGGACTTGGAAGGGTTTTGTTCATCTGGATTAGTGAAAACTGCTGGCTGAGGGAAGCTGTTTGAGTGATCAGTCTGACTATAAACCTTTTGTATTGGAAAAAGATTAAAAAAACAAACAAAAGTCACCATGCCTTACTTCATGAAGTCATTTGAGATCTTTAGAGAAGTTTTCTGTGTGGAAAAAAATTAGCATTTCCAAGTAGGTTAAAAAGAGGAACCAGCAGGACTGTCTTACCTCAGAAAGATTTACTAAGGCCTTGAAATTTTTGAACATTTTGTGATATTTCTTCAGTTTTCTATTTTTTTCCCTAACTTAAGGGTCCCAAAAATGAATGCAGAAAATAATATACATCCTGTTGTATATTGGGCGTATATTATTGGTTGCTGTTGTATGATCATTCTTCTAAAAAAATGCACCTAAATTTTTACCTCTTGCTTAACCTAGGCTTTGAAAATACACCCTTTCTGTCTTAAAAATGAGATTAAGATCTATTTAAAATATTTTGCATAATTAATGTAACTTCCTGTCCTTTAAGCACATAACAGTTCCCATATTCACTAAAAAAAAAGAGAAATAAGACAATTTAATTTATAACCAAGAGATTTTTTTTTCTTTTAAACACCAATATCTTTTGACCAGTGCCATCAATATTGACAAAATGAGAGCCTGTGCTTTCCATATAGCTGCATGAGCCACTGTGAATGGAATAGGTTTGCTTATACTCTGACAGCTTTGTGATTTGTAATCTGCTTTGCTGTCTTCTGGTTAACAGAACATCCCCTCCTAAGCAGGTTTCCCATCGATGTCTTGCTCCTCCACATATACTTTGCACTGATAATGTAGCTCTGTGGAGGAAATACTTCCACACAGATGTTACATGAAAGACATGTAGGCAAAGTAACCTTTTAATCTGATTGATGTGTTGCTGTCCCATATGAAGTACAGGCCCCAGCTCTGCTGACCTTTTTTGCGTGCCAGGAGCTACCTCTGCCAGGTGTCCTATTGAACTTGGGTGAATTTTCTGGGCATGTAAAATTCTGCTTCCACAGACTGGAAGTTTGTGCTTACTCTCTTGTGTGAGTCACAATTTGTATGGGTGAGTATTCTCAAGAGGGAGTTATTACAGATTTTGAGCTGAACCTTGGGTTCTGAAAAGCTAATATTCTCACCAGAATTGAAATATGAAAGACACGTTTTGTGTAGGTTGATGCTGCTTGCAGCAGTGGTGGGCTTTGCTACCAAGAAGCTCTTTTAACACTTAGCCTTGATAGCTGAAGACAAGAAATAACATGGCTGCATTTTCTGAACAAAAACTTTCTGGTTTTTGTAGTTACCTTTGCAGACCCTTGTTGCCCATACCTCTGAGAACGTAATGCCCTGAAGAGTCCAGCTATTGCCATCTCTGGGGTAGAAGAGTGCTGCCTGGCCTGCAAGGTTACAGGGAGCGAGGCAAGGGCAGCCTGTGGAGGCTGTGGGTTCATATTTGTCTGTCAGTGTGAAAGGGGAGAGGTTTTGAGCTGCAAATGGAGAGCTGGAAGGAGTCAGGAGAAACAGCAGGGAATTCTGCTCAGTATGTTTTTCTCTGATTTATTTTTTCTCACCTGCAGTTTTTATTTCTCCTAAACATTACTGAGAATACTGGACTTGTATTTCTTGTAATTCTAAAAAATTTGTTGCCTCTTTAAATTACAGTAGTTTACTTTTAGTCTTAATGACATTTTCTCTCTATGGAGATTTGAGAGTAAGGAACCAGTAATGCTGAAACTCACACATCTGTTGGTATATGGGGGTCAATATCCTGTCTCTAAATTTATAAGGCCATAATCTGTTATAAGGAGTTTGGGGGACATAATTCAGACTTGGCTATTGAAGAAAAGTGGAAAGAGTGTTCAGCCAGCCCTTCTGTGTTCTCTGATCCATGGCAATGTAAGGGCTGAGTCCTGCACTTGGGCACAGCAGCCGTTCCCCGTGCATCACTGCAGGCTGGGGGAAGAGTGGCTGGAAAGCTGCCTGGTGGAAAGGGACCTGGGGTGCTTGTCAGCAGTTGGCTGAACACGAGCCAGCAGTGTGCCCAGGTGGCCAAAAAGGCCAGCGGCATTCTGGCTTGTATAAAAAGTTGTGTGATCATCAGGAGCAGGCCAGTGATTGTCCCTCTGTACTCAGCACTGGTGAGGTCACACCTTGAGTCCTGTGTCCAGCTTTGGGTCCTGCACTGCAAGGAGGACATTGAGGTGCTGCAGCATGTCTGGAGAAGGGCAAGTGAAGCTGGTGAAGGGTCTGGAGAGTGTCATATAGGAACAGTGAGGGAGCTGGAAGTGTTTAGCCTGGAGAAAAGGAAGCTCAGTGGTGACCTTATCACTCTGTAATTCCCTGAAAGGAGGTTATAGCCAGGTGGGGGTTGGGCTCTTCTCCCAGGCAACCAGTGACAGGACAAGAGGAAATGGCTTCAAGCTGCAATAGGATATGTTCAGGTTGGACCTTAGGGTGAATTTTTTCACTGAGAGAATTGGAATGGGCTGCCCAGGGGGGTGGTGGAGTCACCATCTCTGGAAATGTTCAAGAAATGACTGGATGTGGCATTTAGAGCTAGTTTAGTTGACAAGATGGTGTTCAATCAAAGTTTGGACTCATTGATCTTGGAAGTCTTTTCCAATCTTTACGATTCTATGAAGTAAAATAAAAAATTGGCTCAATCCACGAGTTGTTGGGCTATATGCCCTGATGTTGGCATTAGCCCCTATCTATAAATATTCTTGTCTCGGCTTTACATGGGATTTAATTGGGAGATGTTTGGTCATTGTTTTCTTGGCATTCAAATGTGGAAACCAGCCAGCTCAAGTAAAACATGTGATGCTTGTTAGGGCAAACTAGAAATGAGCCAAGTCTTGTGTCTGATGGCAACAGGAAGACAGTTGTTTTAGCTGCCATTCACTGGTGATTTTGCTGAAAGATGATGTATAGTGTTTCCAAATCAGTTATGGTCTTTGGGAGATGCCAGTCTTTGGCAAACTCATCCCCTTGCTTTTTGTCTGGTATTCATTTTGGAGTTATGTAAGGGCATATCACTAGGAAAAGTGGTTTTTATTTTTCAGGTGGAGTGCTACAATTTGGGATAACTCTGTCCTTCAGTCAGTCTTCATCTCTGTGGTACAGTTCTTGTCAGGACAAATGCCTCACTTACTTGTGTCTTACTGCTCTGAAGAGCAATTAGAGCAATACATTCCAACTGACATAAACTACCACCATTCTGAATCAATCTGTTTCCAAAGTGCTGCTCAGACTCGTACTGAGTGTCCCAGGAGTGCGACGTGTGCAGACTGGGGCTGGTGCTGATGGCTCTTTGTTATCTAGAGCAAATATTAACTGTATTTTATATATAAAAGCCATCTTTGCATACATATGGCCGACAGAACAGTTTATTTCTGAAAAACAGCTTAGCTGTTACTGCTGCTTGCTGATTCTGACCTAGGAAGTCTTCTCGAGGCCCAAATTAGAGTTTCTTTGGGCTTGTTTGTGCCTATGACATCATTTATGCAGACTGTGGGCTTCACTGTAATGCCAAGTATGAAACAGCATCTTGTGAAGAATTATTTTTGAACAGCTAATTATAACATTATAAGTAAAAAACATTCTGTATTCATTTCCAGCAGATTCTTCTTTAAAGTTTCTTATCAGTTAAATTTATTTTAAACTCATATCAGCTCTTGTAGTAAATACTTTCTTCAACTGTATTACTGCAATTTCTAAAAAAAAATCTTGGGTTTTTGTTTCCTCTGTTCATATGATGTTCCTGTTGTGATGATGATGTTAGGCATTTTTTAATCTCTTTATACAATCCCTCTTCTGGATGTGGACTCTTAAGAACTGTCTTGGAGATGTGTTTTGCTTTCTTCTAGTTAATATATCCTAAATTTTCCTCACAGATCTTAATAGAGGCCTTATAATTTTTTTTTTTTTATCAAATACCTTTTAGTTAATCTTCTTAAAGGGTTCATAGCTTGAAATCAGCAGGGAATAAAAGATATTGATTTGGAGATAATGACTCAAATTCTTCTGTACTTTTTTCAGATGCATTTTGTACATATCTTATAAAATTTGAATTCTGCAAGCATTGCAAGCAGCTTCAAGACAGAAATAGATTCACAGGATAAGGAATGCAGGGACCAAATTTCTGACATACTAGGGCAGGTGGTGTTTTTCAAATTGTGGTTTTAGGAATGTGAAAGGTGGTGTCCCTGCTGAATAAAATATGGGACTGGAAATGAAGAATGTAGGTTTCTGTTCTATGTTTTACAGACTTCTGAAGTCACTTGCATGGGCATTTAGTCTGTTAATAACCTGTTACAGGCACTATGAAACATTGGCTTGCCTTGGAATGCTAAGTAATATAATTTGGACATTTGTGTGGAGATGCAAATATACTGTGAAATAATTTTATATTAAGGTTTACCTGTCCAAGAAAGTAGGTAGATTAAACAGACACCTTGGTAGTTTCAGTCTCTCCTCTGGGGTTCTGTCCATAGCAACCCATGTCTGTGTCCCATTAGTAGTGAGGTGAAGTTGTGGAATTACCCTGGTGTGACAGCAGTTCCAGTTATTGAGGAGCAAATAGAACCGTGTTTCTGTGTCCTAAGCTGAACTGCCATGGGTTCTGCCAGGATTTACCAGGTTAGGTTATTCATTGGAAAGCAGAAAATGAGACAATCTTTTTTTTTAAACGTGATGTTGTGAACACCAAGTTGCAAGGCCTTTCTACACAAGCATTTTGTCATAGCCTTTTAGAACATTTTTTCACTTCCTTTGGTTTGCAGAGACCTTTGGAGTGTGCTAGTGAAAATACAGACTTCCTGGCACATTAGCACTTTTTGATTTTCATAATTTGTTTTTGCAGGCTAAGGAGTGGTTCACAGACCACCGGGGGTTCCAGACCTGGAGGTGAAATCCCGTTGTTTTAACATTTTTTCTTGAATATTTCAGTGTTTCTGTGGTTTTGCTAAAGCCAAAAACATCTGTAATTTTGCTGTAGGGAGACTGGAGTATATGAAAGGAGAAAAATAAGGTTCCTTTGTTTTCATGAGGTGATCAGCATACATGTATGTCGAGTCCAGGGGTTTAAAAAAGTGTTTGATAACTATAGTATTGAAAAGGTCATAATGCAGCAGTTTGCAAACATGTAGCTAATCATGTTCGCATGCCAAAATGTATTGCTGCAGATTTCCAAGTACTGGATTTATTATTAGAAAAGGTGGACTTAAAATGAACTCTGAAAGATGCCTCATAGGAGGAAGCCAAATACATGAGGACTTACAGAAGTACAGGAGGAAGCTGGTCTTATGCCACACACACAAAGTCCTACTCTCAAAGATGATGTATTCTTTTGACTTTCATTTTGTACATTATTGACAGAGAAGATAGAATGGAATTTATTGATGGAAAAACTAAAACCAAAATTTCACTATGACACTTTTCATTAATGTATGCTAGTGTTTGATGTCTGTTTTCCTTCAATTTTTCTCTAAAAGAGCATAAGTCTGGCATTAGTGTTGAATTTACCTAGTAAAATACTGGAAGTATGTAATCCAATCCTATTTTTTAATTCTTGGCACCTTTAAAAGGTGCATGTTTTACATGAAAGTAATATCAGAAATGGAGTAACTAAAGGCTTTTTATTTCAGCTTTATTTCAGGAAAATGATCAGGGTCTAATAAATAGCCAGTAGGGAGAACGATAATGGAAGAGCAAGTTGAAAGTATCGTGTATAATGCTTTATATGTAACATATTCTGAACTATTTATTTTCTTGAATGCCCCTCAAGTCAATGTTTGCCAGCTTTAACTGGCTAGTAGGCAAACCCTCTCAGTGCTTAGCAAGCTCTGTGGACCTCATCATGTTTGGTTCTCCTTCTTGGTTTCAGTTTTAACCTAAGCTCTAAAGGTCTTTTGATGGTCTCTTGAGCAGTGGGTTGATACAGCCTGTGTCTGGGGAAGCATTATGTGAATTACATTCTATCATCTTCCATAGGCTAAGGATAATTGCTTGCTGCTTTTCTGTGGATGTGAAGGTTCTGGATGCTTTCCATCACCCTTGCACCTGATGCTATATTTGTTGTTCAATACTTTGGATTTCGGCCTTTGTTTTACAGGCATCAGCATTTTTTTTTTTTTCGGTAGAGAAACCAAAAGCCCATGGGTTTAATAAAAACATTTTCAATAATTATACACACTAATGCATATCCTTTTATTGCTATATTAATGATACATAACCCCCTCTGAATTTGTCAGCCCCAGTCAACCATAAAGATAAACTGAGGAGCTGTGATTTTTAGCAGAGCATTTTGAAATGTGAGCAAACTGAAAAAAAATTATTGCTCTTACAAACCATACTTTTCTGCAGAATTGGTATAAAACTGTACTTTAATATAGAAAATCACATTGTGGATCATATGGAACATTTCTAAATGGTATCTGCATCTGTTGTGTTTTTCTGCTAGCAACACTTACTTCAGAAGTGCTTTTTTGTTGTTCATGTGTGTACTTTTAGTTACAGTAAGTGAGCAAGGTCAAATCTTATTGCTGTTCTGGGAGCAATTTAAAAAAAATGTTTATCTGCATATTTTGGTGGATGGGTAAGAAAGCCTATTAAAGTATAGAATAATACAGTTAGTACAGTTCATCTGTTAGGTGCTGTTGGAAGCACATCCTTATGGTAAAAGGTGCCCTTTAAATTTTTTGGGAGACTGTATCATTCCTTTGTTTGGCCCTTTTCTTTCATAGCAATGCTGTGTTGGTACTATATAATGAGTAGCAATCCTGTGCTTCTCCCCCTTGTGCTAACCCTAAATAAAACATTAACCTGTGGGGTTTTTACTGCTGCATTGTTCCTGTTACTGCTCACTCCATTAGGAGTGTCAAGCAATAACCAGGCAATGGTACGTACAAAGACAGTTGGCTTCTGCCAAGGATTCGAGCAGTAAAAATCTTGCTTTGAAATTGCCATAGTTACATATTTTCCATAAATGTAGACCAACAGACTTACAAACTTGAGAGAAAAACTTTTTCTGTGGGTGTCTGAAGCTATTGCTCACGTAAGGCCTCCAGGCATTACTGAATTCTGGAGGCCATGATTTTGCACCAGCATTGGAAGGTGTCTGGACCATTTTCCCACCTGCCCATGTATTGCAGCATCTCCCTGCTGCTAAGTGGTTTGAAGTTTGAATTTGAAGACAGCTACACTTCTCTGACTTGTCTCTCCCCGTTGTTCTTCGCAGCATGAACAGGACTCGTTTGTGGTCATGGCAGTTTTGTGGATGTGCAGCCTGTTTGCTGCTTCAGGTGTCATCCCTGTAGGACCCTGAGATGAGGGAGCACTGACTAATCCAGGAGCTGCAGGAGACATTGTAGTTGTTTTGCTGAGCAGAGGTAGATAAGACCCTGTGGTAATGCATCACTTCCAGAGGTCTAATATTTATGCAACTCATTAAAATTAAAATACACATTTATGTTAGGGAAGATTGAGGAGGGAAGGATTGATGTGTCCAGAAGTCTGTCTTTTCTAAGACTACTTGTATTAGCTTATTGAGTAGTTTACTTTTCTCTATAAATGTTTCTATAGATCTACATGAATTGAATACTCTCATGCTGTGGAGTGGCTTTTCCTGGTTTCTTTGGTTTGGTTTGGTTTGTCAGCAAGTCTTTGTATAAATTCTTATGTTTGTCAATGCAAAATTGATTTACTTTTAGGGGAAATCGGCTGGGCCAGAGGTAAGCAAGTGGGAGAAAAGTTTAATCTGGTGAGCTTTGATGAATATTGTATTGCTGTTTATGGCCTCAAGCAAACATCATTCAACTTAATAAGACTCATTCAAGGGTATCGAGTGGGATGTGGTTGTTTCCTGTTTTGTTCTTTTAGAGACACACAGAGTTCAATGTGTCAAATTATATCTAAATTAAGGGCAACAGTCCTTGGAAAAAAAAGTATTTTTTTCTTTAGACTTTCAGACATTTCATGGTTATCGTGCATTAATCTTCTTTTCATTTTCCTTTTGTATAAAATACTGCTTTCACCCTCAATTTCTTGGCAATTTTCTGTTTTTAAATCACTACACTGAGATTAAAATCTATTCTTTAACTGAACAATATATTTAGGTGACACTTGTTATGTATTTTAATGCAGCCCATATTTTAAGAGAAAAAGTAGTTTCTGTTTACTGTATTAAAAATAGACCAGAGTCAGTGATGGGTAGGGGTGTTAGTAATTGGCAAATAACATTTCAGCAGATGCAGGAGTATCTGTGAATTTTGAAATGAAATACTTTCTTTTTAGCAAAATGACTGGACCTGTTATTTCTAGGAAGAGGGAGTAATAAAAAGGAGAGGCAAAATGTATTAATAATTTACTAAGGTTGTCTCTCATAAAAACATTGCTATTTTTGTGTATCACAATCAATTAATCAGATTTCTGTTTTCAGACGTTTTATTCATGCCATTTTATCTGACAGTAGAAATAATTCAGCTAGGAAGGATGGGTATATACAGATGGACTATTTGACTACTCTGCATCAGTGGGATTTCCATTTGGCTTGCTTGAAATCTTTTTCAACATTTTTTTTGAGACTCCTGACTCTACATATCTGTGACAATAGGATAGTGTACCTAAAACAATAGGAGATTTGAAAAAGTTCCTTGTTTTTTAGTAATCTTACCCTTTTTAAAGACCAAAGAAACCCAAACAAAAAACCTGTGAAAAGAAGTGGACTGTGTTAAAGTGGCCAATTCAATGAAAGATAGTGTAATAACTGAAGCAAACCCATATACTTTTAGAAATAGCTGAAAATTTTTTTTTAATTTCCTAGTTTCTTGCTAACTTCACCCATAAAGTGGAAGCAGTAGAATAAAACCAAAAGCAAGTGATTTTTCTAGAGCTAGCGTGTTGCACAAAGAGCCATTCACAAACTCCTGTTGAGCTTTAAGTAGACTCCTGTGTCAAATCTGAGCACTAAAGAGCTTGACTATAGATGAAGGCTCATCAGTTTTCTTCAAGTAAATGAAGCTGTTTGTATGTATTATTACTTTAGGACTAAAATATCAAATTGTTCTGTTGGGGAGAGGGAGGGCAGAAATTGCATGCTCCAAACCAAGACATCCTAGGGTATGAAATACACAGTGGGTTTGTTTTCATGTTCTCAGGTAAGAATTATTTGCTTCAAATTGAGCAGACTTTGTTGTAATTTATAGCCATATTTTTACATTTTATTATTTCTATTTTGTCCTTTTCTGTCCTTTTTCTCTCATTTGAAAGTGTTTCCTCTAATAAAGAAGCAGCATCACACACTGGCTTATGCATGTGATGGAAACTAATGATATATGCAAGAAATATTTTTTTCAGTGTCACAGAAATGTGAAAAAAACATTAGAATGACTGTTTTTTTGCTTTGATTGTCACTCCTGCTCAGTGTCACAGCTTCTACTAGCATTGGCAAAATCTGCAGCATGGTACATGTTGCTACTTGCAGGGTTGGAAATAAGTAGATTGTAGGGACTAACACTACTTGTATCTCAACTTGGAGAAAACAATAGCAAGGAAGTTTTGGGGGATGGTGAAGTTGAAGACCTGTGCTCATTCCCCGTACCTGGAAGATAAGCAGTGACAAGGAAAGTATTGAAACCCTTGAAGGTCACTGTTTACCACATCTGTGTCTCTTGTGCCAGTAGAAAGAGACAAGAACCAAAGAAAGAGAGCACAATGGTTTTTTTTCCAGGCCACTACCTTAATGAAATTATTTTGGGGAATTGCAGGGTAGAAATAGATAACTGTTAAGATTTACCCTCATGTTACTCACCTGTGTTGAAAATCCCATCCTGTAAATGTAAGAAATCTATTTAAGCCTTTCTGTTCAGACCTGTAGTAATGTTTGCCCTAAACAGACATAGATTTCCACTTGCTATGTGGCTTTCAGTGTGACTGTTGTTTTTATGGAGGCTATTTTACAGCAAAGCTAGCCAGGATTATTTTACTACTGAATCTTCATTTTTGAAGATTTCAAGTTCAAGTTTTCAAAACTGCTTAATATGTGGACTTTGATAGTCTGGTTTTCCATCTGCACAAGTTAGGTATTTCCTGAAAGGATAAGTACATAGTATTTAGCTCTCTGGCTTTTATTTCGCTGTCTGTGTGAGGAATATTTTCCTTAGCATTTCAGAAAGGAAAGACTACATAAGAGGCATGTTACTCAGAAAATCAGACTTTCAGCTCAGGCAATCTCTGCTTCCACACAGGGGAATCCTACATGTTTGTGTCCTGCAGGTGGCTGCTGAAGCAGAGCCTTGCCCTGGGGTCTCCTGTGCAGGTGCCCTTTGAATCCCCTCCTCCTGGGGGCTGCAGCAGGGAGCTGTTGCTGCAAGGAGTGTGCAGTGCTGTCAGTTCCTCCCCTGCAAACCTCGTTTGTGTTGTCAGTGCGGTGCTGATCTTGCTCTGAAGCAGCTCCCAGTCTCTCTGCTGGGTGACCACAGCTCTCAGTGCTCCTGCAGGCCCCGTGCACCCACGGCAGATGGGTAGGCTGGCTCCGTGTCGATGCTGGCTGGTGTTCCAGACCCTCTCTAGGCAGGGTCTTCACACTGGTCTTGCAAACAGAGCCTGGAAGGACACGCAAGGGCTGAGGGCTTGTGAGAAATGCTGTTGGCATCGTTCCTTGCAGAGCTTTCTGAAGCCTGGACACCTCTTTGAAACTTGCTGGTGTTTCAGATGAGGAGCTTAGTGGTGCTGATTCATTTATTTTGCCATTAGGCAGGGTCCATTAATCACCTCCCTCTCCCGAGGGCATGAGTGGGAATCTGCCAGGCATGGAGACGTCTTCTCAGCTGTAGGTACAGTCTGGTGTTGTGTGGGGATCACCGTCTGCGCTGAGGCTAGTCTTGAGTACAAACCTCATCCCCTGCTATTTTTAATTAGATCTAGTTTAAAGTATAATATTCTTCTAGTGGGAGAGACAAAAGAGGATATTTTATTAGGTTGCAGCATAAAAGTGCCATCTATCATGCTGTTCTGCTAAAATAGAATTATCAAATTTTTAATGTTCCTGTGTCTGGCCTGTCTTCTGAAACATGGTATAGTTTTATAGACCCTGTTCTTGGTCATGTGGAGACTCTGCTTGGGTGGAATGAACTTTCTTTGTAAATATGAGATAGATTTAAAACAATTCAGTTTATTAATTGTACATTTGTGTTTGTGAGGTCACCCTGATTATAGACTGGACCAGCGATGCCTTACTCATCTTGCTTTTTTATTTATCATGTGTAAGGCTTGGGAAAAAAACAGCAATTGTAGCTGGTTGTGAAAACTGATTATGGTGTCTTTGCACTCAGTTCTCCCTTTCACTCCGCTTTCCTTCAGTTTGCTTTCACGCAGAGGCACTGTTTGCAATGGCAGCTGTTTTTTGGGCAGGCTGTGGCTTCGCTGGGTTCTCGAGCTGTCCCTCTTTCCAGAAGGCTGCAGTGGGGGAGGCTGGTGTAGCCATGAGCGTGCTGGCCCCGTGTGAGAAGGGTTTGACTTCATCTGGGGAGTCAAGGAGGTCTGGAAACAAGTGTCCTTCTTTCCCCCTCTAGAACTTTAGGACACTGTTGAGTGCTGATTCCTGAACAGGTAGGTGCATAATGTAGAAGCAAAATCATTGTGTCTAATTGTCCTAGAACCCTGACTTGAACTAAATATTTCAAAAATATTTGTAGGTCTTCTTGAGTAACATCTATGTTTCTTAAAGAACTAATTGCATTTTAAACATTATTATTAATTTCTAGGTAGTGTTGGAGAAATATTTTTAACATCATTACTTATGAGCTTCTGAGGTCTAGTGTACATTTCTTTAATTTAATTTGGATAATTTAATTTGAATTTTCCTGACTTGGCTCATTAAAGCCCCTGAGAGAGATTTACATCAAAATTAATTATATCAGTGGTTGAATTGCTTAACTCAGAGAACTCAGTTTTGAATAGGTTTGTAAGGTGCTGGTTAAATAGTATGCTTGGGTTTGGTAAATGAGATTATGTGAACTCTATGAATTCTCATCCAAGATGGCTTTAATAGAAGCAATGACGTCTGACTAGGACCACAGAAATAACTACTGCACATATATTTTATAATTTGGGGGTTTTTCTCTTAAAGTTTAGTTGCAGAGTGTTGGAAATTGTAAAAAAAGAAAAAAACAGGTATTATAATAAAAATGTATGCACAAGTAGGCTTCTGTGGAAAGTGTTAATTTTTGTGAAAGGAAAAGAAAAAATGGAACAAGTAATGATATTTTGCTTCACTATGAAAAAACTTCATAAAAGCTAATTCAAGTTCTATGCCTTTAGAACCTTTATACCTTTTTTTTTTCTTTTGTTGCTCCTTCAGCCCCTTCAGTTACTTTTCAAACAGGGTCCTTGAAAGTTACTTTTCAAGTGGGGCCATTTTTCACTTAAAATGACCATAAGTTTGGAGTTTGTGATTCTTATTTGATTCGTATCCCACCCACCTCCTTTTTGTGGCAATGTAGACCTATAAAAATATGAATTCTAACATGTAAGATGAAGTACCTGGTTTGAAAGGCATGATACAATTACAGTTCCAGAACTTCTGGCTTTTATAGAAAGATTCCTAATCGTGTCATAGAAAGTGAACATGTAAACCTTATTTGCAAAGTACTTTGATATATTTAAATTGTTTTGAAATCTTATTTAGTTGTCTTTTTTTTTTTTTTTTTTTTCCCCAGAAAGGGCATAAAGTACAATATAATATGATTTAGAATAATGAAAACAAGAATTACTTACAAAACACAACATAATAGTTTTGTGGTCCTGTTGTTTTATTTTACTCTGAACAGTTAAGGGCTAAAAAACTATTTATCACTTTGCAGATGAGGACAAAACACTTGATGATTCTACCATTTTGTGAGTGCAAAACTTATTTTCATGGAAGGAACTGTGTCCCTTCTGCTGAATGTGCCTTGAAGTGCAGAGAAACCCATCAAAGTTCAGAGCAGCTCTTCATTACTTTTGTCAGTGTTTGCATTGCACCCTGGGACTTTGCAGAAAGGCCAAGAGAGTTTTCCAGGAGGAGCGAGATGAGCACATTGCAGAGATCTGTGGGCTGGAGATAACCACAGCTCCGAAGGAAGCTCTGTGCCTGGTCTGCAGTGTGAGAGGATGAGGGTGAATATTGAGTCTGCCGCTCTTGCAGAACCAGAACTGACTTTAAAATGTGAATATTGGGGACTTTGAGGCTGATCCTTTGGATGACACTTGCACCTGGCTGATGGATGACACACACTGTGAGATGTTATCCAGGACTCTTTCAGAGTTTTTATAACTCAGAACAGGAAGCAGTGCAAAAAATTACTTTGGTGGTATAAGTAAATAGTCTTTAAATTTGAAAATACAATAAGTTTGTAGCTAAACAGGGCTCTTAGAGTTATTCCCAAGGATCTCACACGTGGTGGATATTCAGGGTAATTTGAAACATTTTGAAGTTTGTGTAGATCAACTTGATACAAATTGTAGCAGGAAAAAATAGTGAAAAACTTCTTAGTTTTATAATTTGGAAGTTTTGGGTTAAAATGTACTGCTTGGAAAAAACAGATCTGATCAGATCTGAAAAAGTGGCATAAATAGCACTAAATCCCAGGGCCTGGATTTAGATAATTTTCAAAATATTGGTGTAAAATATTTGTATTATAAATCTATATTTAATTTTGGCTTAAAAAGCCTAAGCAGAAAGACTGTATGTGTGATTTGGGATGTCCTTGAGCTGCAGGTTGTGAGAGCAGAGGCAGGAAATATTTTTGCTCTGTTCTTATGGCATCTGCTGTTGAAGGTTGTTAGAAGCAGAATACTGGGATGGGTGGATCCAAGACATCTGTGTGTTTGGTGGGTGTTTTTTTTTTTTGTGTGTGTTGTGGGGTTTTAAAAACTTACTTAGTCAATGCCTGATTTTCTAGAAATGTTTGAGAATGACTTTTCCACATGGACCTGTCTTTAATATACATGGAAGGTATCAGTAGACTTGACTGCTCAAGTGTCAAAATGGCCTGCTGATAAATGCTGGTGCACAGTTAATTTGCTTTAATGCCAGTTTTATGTGCAAGCTATCAAGGGATGTGATTTCATGATCAAACAGTATGGATCCCTCTGGATGGCTCCAGGAAGTAAGGATGCTCAGAGGAGCCTGTTGGAGACAAGTGTCTCTTTGGCAGCTGCTGACTGCAGTGGTGGGGGCTGCCTGGCTCTTCCCTGGGAGCCAGTTTTGCCGAGATTGACCTCAAACCAGACTGGATGTGTCTTTAAAATTGTAATAAGTACAATTTTCAGCTCAATTCTTCGCTCACTAGTGTACTGGGAGAGATGACATCTCACTGATTTTCACTTTTCCTACCACCACTCGCGTGTGCAGGAAAAATAATCTCCCTTTTCTTCACTGTTGCTCCATTGTTCTATATTTCTCAATTATTATGCAGAGTAGATTGAGTAGACTGTGCTGTCTAATTATAGGTGAGCCTAGTTAAAGTAGGCAATCTCTGTATAGGGAGCATTTCAGCCATGGTGTTGTTGTTGGCTTGTTTTTAAAGTGCAGCAGGAAAGAGGTTTGAAAGGTGAATGCTTTTATTTAGCGCTTCTGGGTTTATCTGTCATATCACAGATCTTACTTGCTGTGAATTTACTGTGCACTGAAATGATATTACCTGGTTGATTTAGTGTGTATAATGTAAGATATTAAAGTAATATTAATGTTTTTCAATAATTGCTCTCTCATTTATCAGTATTTTGATTAATAAAAATTAATATCCTGCATCTTCTTAATGGAATAATTAGGATATTTCAACACAGCAAAAACGAAATCCAACTCAAACCTATTTCAACAAGAAGATAACCTAATTTTCCCACAAAAGCCTATAAAAATAGGGGAAATATTTTTCCTTCCCATTTCCATTTCTAGCTTGTCTTCTGAACATCAGGCTAATAACTTCTTGCCATGTTCAGAATATTTCATTTGAGTTCTGACAGTAATAACCATGTTTTATTTGGCTGTCAGGGGCCCTGTAAGATGGAAAGATAATGTGTTCATTCTCTGTCCAGTGGGAGGAAAATACATTGACTGTCTAAAATAATATGAAAAGAATGAGAGCTAGTTAAGTTGATTTTAGGGAAAATAAAAGCAATATATATATATTTTCGGTGGTACATTGCAAGCTGTTGGTTAGATAGACATGGGTAATTTCTTGGGGTTTCTATAAAACAAACCAAAACAAACACAGCCACGTTACTTTGCAAACACAGACACCCACTGGTTCTGGAGGTGCCATCACTTGGAGATGCTGCCCTGTTTCCTGTACTTGGAGGTTTGAACCTTTTCTTAGCCATGTCATAGGGGATTCAAACTATTGAAAAGTCTGCGGTGAAATATATCCTTTAATAGGGAAATACACTTCCTGGGACATCTGGTATAGCAAAACTGACTCGAGGAGTTCTGACTTCAAGGGAAGTGGCTACATCTCCATCATGGTCACAGCACTCCAGCAGTAAGGCAGATGCGTCCTTCTCAGCACTTGCTGGGTTGTGGCACATGGAGAATACAGTCTGTGTTTGCTTACTCTAATTTTAATTTTGTTTGCTTGTTGTCCAGTTGCTGAAGGTCAGAATGTGTTCCTGACTTCTTGCCTGGTGGCAATGGTGTGAGGAAAGGAATTGCTGCCCATATATATATATATATATATATTGCTTTTCTTCTTTGTCACTCCCAGCTGCCTGAATCTGTTCTCCACCTCAGCCATGTAATTAGTCTAATACTGTAGACTGTAATTCTTTAATGTAAAATAGCCTGTGCATATGATTTTAAAGTGCTTGAAAAGATTCATATTTCACAAGAGCACAGTAGGTGGATCATTAATAATGGACAGACAAATCTGGAATCCTAAATCTAAAGAGACACCTGCTTTTGCAGTCCCTTATGTCTCCCAAAGCTGCTGTGGTGGCAGCTCTGCCCTAGTTAAGATAAGAAATTCTTTCCTGGTTGATTGTCAGAGTGTAAATGGGTGGAGTATTCCACTAAGGAAGGCAGAGTTATACTTGGTTGCATTACTGGGTCATATCTACAATGACCTGCAAACTAAAACTGGGCTGTGTTCCTTGTAAGAGCCTGTGAGGGGCAGTTTCAGCCAAGAGTCACACGGGGCTCAGTGGCTAAAAATCAAATCATCACTTTATTTTCTGCTTGCGGACAATTTCAGGGAAACTGGGGCAGGAAGCCCCTTATTATTTTCAGCTCTTGTCTAGACTGTGTCATTCCTGACACACTGCCTAGTGGGCCACACTAGGACCTGCAGGCACTCTGTGATTATGGTTACATATGTCACATAGATGGTTTTGGGGATTATGAGTACCTTTAACAGGATTTTTTCCTAACTTGCTTTCAGTATTTTTAATTAAAATTATGCTGTAGCTTTCCACAGTCCTCTGTGTGACACCAGTAAACACTTGACTGATTGCCTGTCTGACTAATTCAGGTGGATACTTGTCAGAATAATCTAAGGTCTTTCCATATATACAAGAGTAAAGATGTCTGACCATCCAAATTTTTGTCTCTAACCGATGCGTTTCTTTACTTGAGCACAGTCAACTCTTATTAGTTTGCTGAGTCAAAGATGTGAAAATGACCTGTCATGTAATTTTGATGCAGTTTGCATTACTCCTTCAAAATAAAAATCAGATCGTGGAATGGATGCTGTTATGAGCATGTTGTAACCTTTTGTTTCTTGCTTTCAAATTAGGCTTAAAACGTCAGCCTTGGTCTGGAAAGCAACTGGTGAGGACTGTATTAACAGCCATGTCAGTCTCATAAACTACATTTTTGTAGCCTTTTAGTCAATTGTTCCTTGATTTAAGCCATGTGGTTAAGATGATGCACAGCATGCAATACTACTATAGTTGTTCCTCTTTGAACATGGATTCTGTAGATTTATCCATAAATGTTATAAATTATATTTGGTGGCAGTTCTTATATTTGTTAATATCTCATAGTTTGATAATTGCAAGTACAACTCTTAAGTGGAATTATACAATGTTCTTTTTTAAAAAATTTTATTTTCTTCTCTCCACTCTCATATAACTTTGCAATTGAGTAGCCACAGATGGCTACTTATGTTTCTTAATTTTAGGCATCGGAATTGTGCTAAAGTTAAACTGGTATCCTCCTGTCTATACTGCTAGTGGAAGATAGCTACACCCTCCAGAGAGCCATTCACCATGAGGCACACTGAATTCCTGCTGGTGTGCAGAAACTGGTTTCTCAAAACAAGAATCTGAGATTGCTGTCTGAAATTATGCAATGCTTATGCGGGAAAAAATGTTACCAAAGTAAATTTTTTAATGGTTTAATGTTAAGGTCAATTTTGAAAATGAAATGTGCTGCATGACAGGGTCTAAATAGAATGAGCTGATTTGTAGGAGATTGTTTGGTGCCCAGGTTGTAGGAAGCGTGTCTGGCTTCTGAATAGGTGCCAAGCAATACTTGGTGCTCCTTGCTGGTAGCTGTTCTGCTAACAGCTGTGCAAAATCCCAGACTTTGGGGTATCAGAAAAACATCTTCCAGAATCTATGTGCAAAGTCAGTACTAGGGGTTTAGCTGACATTGGTGACAGAGGTGCCTCGGTGAAGCAGTGTAGCCTGAATATAGTTACAACTTGTATCTTTAAAGCATATTTTAGTTTGTAACACCAGTAGACAGCAGTATTGGTGTCTACTGCAGGTAAATTACTTAACACAGAATGTAAAATTTATGCATAGTCTCAGTTTTCTTATTTGATGAATTAGACTTTGACAAAGAGGTGTGAGGAGCAGCATACAAAAGATCTCTGTAGCCAACAGCATTCCATGGTTGTAATAGATAGCCCTCCTCCTTCTCCAGCTGTGGTGCCTCTGCAGGTGCTGATGTTGGCCAGCCCTCCTTACACTGGTTTGGAAGGGTGCACTTGCTTCTGGAATCAGTGCACAAATCACTGCACAGGGAATTGTGTGACTGTCCTGTCCTTCTCTGGGCAGTCAGGAGGCTCCTGTCTGGCTAAGATCAAGCCAGCAGCTGTGTCTGTTGGGATGCATATTTTCTCACACCAGCTAACAAAAGTTACCTGGTAGGACCTGTACTGTCCACTGGCTCCATGCTGCATGGCCCTTCTCCAGGACAGTTGCCCTATCCTCATCTTCAGGGGTTATGGTGGAAGGAGTTGCAGTTCTGGATTTTTAACCAACCAATTCCCACGATTTGGGGAGCACAGCAGAGAGATGATATGTTGATCTGAAATTTTTCATTCCAAATTTGGTCACTGTCTTAAATTACTTTTTTCTACCAAAGGTATCAGAAAATGACAGATGTCCCAAGCTTTCCAAAGAGCTATTTAGGGATTAGAGAAAGGAGAAAGAAGAAGCATCCCTTCAGGTTTCACCACCAAATGCCTTTTGCCAACACTGAAACTTGTACTGTTTCCTTGTCTGACTGTGCTCTGCAGGGAAACCTTGCAGGAGGAATTTAGGAAGTTGGTCTCTGTCAGCTCAGTTTGAACTGCTTCTACCTGACAGACTTTCATGCAAGATATACTGGACTTTGAGTGAACCTCTTAGAAAAACAAGCCCCATTCCTAGTTTGATGTTATAAAGTAAAAAAATTGGGTCAAATGTGTGTTTCTGATGAGAATTAATCACAGCTTGAGTGCCTTAGCTGAGTGATTTTTTTTAAAGTTATGTAGGCATGGGGGTTTTTGTTGGTTTTTGGTTTTGGATTTTTTTTCATGCTTCTGTATTACTCGATTTCTAGGATCAAAGTGGACATGGTGAAAAGGCAAGCATGCTGTTAAATCAGTATAGTTTTATTTTACAGGATTTAAAAACTGTTCTAACTGTTCCAATTCAGGTCTTTCTCATAGGAAGTGTTTGCTGGAAGGTGAATTGAAAAGTACATTGGATCAGCAAAGTGTAAATTAGATTCCAATGTACTTCCAATGCAATATTCAGAATAGCCTGTATTGAACTGTTCATTGCTTTTGCTCACACCTCTCAGAAGTTTTTTGGTTTTTTTTTTGAGGGGCTTGCTGAGTGATCCAAGCTGTTCTGTGCTTTTGAAAGGAGCGTGCTTTGAATTTCTTCACCCGCCTTTCCCTGTGGTTTTCCACTTCTGTGCAGTCAGCTGAGGGGGGCAACAACTTCTTTATACAAACTTTATCCATGCCCTTCTGGGCTGGGCATGTACCATGGCCCCTGTTTGGGAAGCTTGGAGTGTCAAGGTGCATTGTGTGAATCCAGAATGCAGGACATGCATCCAGAAGACACAACATGCACCGTATTCTTGATTGAAAGAGCAATACAGAACACTGAATTGAGTTCTTAGAAACACTTGTCCTCTTGAACACCTGGTGCTTCAGCCCTGCAGTGATTCACACCAGGGCCATAGTTTCTTCTCCAAGTTATGAGTTGGTTCACCTGCTGCTTCATGACTGTAGGTATTCAGATACTTAAGAAAGTTCCTTTACTCATGAGTTTTAGGAATGGGAGTGGAGTGAAATGAGCATGTAAATAGCTCCAAGTGGAGCTAAAGTTTACTTGTGGGAAGGATTGTTGGAAAACCAAAATGATGATGCTCAGTTGTTTTCTCAAAGGATACTTCACATACCAAAGCCTTGATTGGATCCTTCTGGCATTTTCAGGATACAATTTGCTACATTAAAACTGAAGGAATATAGCTGGTAACAGGCCCAAAATAAACTCATAAACTAATGCAAGTTTATGATTATTAATGCAAGGCAACAGATAAAGAATGAACAGAAATATGTATAAAGATTGCAGCTTTCTGGCAGTGATGGGAGAGTGAGGGGAGATTAGACACAGTTGTGCTACTGGGGTACAATTAAGTGGCCTCAGAAGAAGCCACTGTCATGTCTGCTCCTCAGCACCATTTACTTCCTGAATTTCTGCTGTAAATTGATGATTGCTGAATCCCGCCATGAAGGGGTGGGAGAGGCTGCCTTGTATGATCTGAGATACATCACTGTTATCTATTCTCTGCTGGTACCATATGTGAATATGAATCATGTGCTTTAATTCCAGCACTGCATCCACTGTGCATTCCTTCTGAGCTGGTCCTGAAACCTCCACTCCTGTATCCCATGCTGTGAGTCTTTCCTTTGCCTTGGCATCGCTGCCTGGGCTGCTGCCTCCTGCTCCCACCCTGGAGGGCCTTGTTACCTTTTAATGCTGCCAGTATCCATGCTTTCCAGAGAAAAAGTGCTTACCTGTCCACTGGCTGGTGCAGGGGGCCGTGATACAGCTGTGTTTTTTACGAATGCGTACATGATTCTTCCCTTACGTAAATGCACATATGAGAAGTGTCAAGACATGTGAGATAATAAAATATCTGTATTGGACCATGCTAAACTGCCAGTGAGGAAATACAAAAAGAGATAGTCCAGTACAGTGTGACTTCTCTTTCCTTTCTATTTTCCTATTTTTCCTTTTCTTTTCCTCCCATCTCTCCATGATGTCTGAATGTGAAAGGATGGTGGAGACAATTGAGGTGATGTTTGTCTTTCCTATCTCAGAAATATCTGTACCAGAAAATCCAAAGTAGATGCTTAGTGGGCATTACAAGTGAGTCTATCTTTGGGACTCAATGAAATAATGGCATCCTAAGATTTTTGTTGGTGTTGTTGTTATTGAGGTTAATTTTGAAATGCAGTTGTGGTTGGCAGTGCGTGTGGGTGCACTGGGCTGGGGATGTGCAGCCCTTCTGCCCTTTGCCTTTTTATCTTGCTTTGCTCACTGCCAGGCTGAGGGAGCATTTCTGGGAACTGGCATGTAGTGGGAACTGCATTTTCTTTCTGTGTGATTTCTAAGGGAATTTAAAATTTCAGTTTGGATTGAGCTTCTTACATGTTAGCTGGGGCAAATGCCTCTGCATATTCTTGTACCAGCACAGTGGTCTGACAGATTTAAATTTGTTTGCTTTTTTTGGGCAGCTGCACCAGTCCACCTCTGAGGACTAATCTCCTTTTCTTCTGCATTACTTATTTTGGGATTAAATGTAACATGGAAATGTTACATATTTGAAACTTGAGGATTTATCACTTGGAGTTTTAAGGGACTTAGCACAGCTCAAGTATTCTTGGTAAACTAACATAATTTAAAATTTTAATTTAGATCAGCTTAAGGACAAAATGTTTTTATCAGTGATCTGTAAATTGTATTGGCTACAACTCAAAATGGTAAAAAAACCCCTTTTCCAGCCATTTGTCACTTCTCATAAGGAATTTGGTAATGATAATGATTATGGATATGATAAGGATGTGCATTGCCTCTGTTCATTGTACAGTCTCAAGCCAGTGCTTTCAAATATGTGTACCTAAAATGAGGTCTAACCAAAGTGTATTCCAGTACCCCGTGGTGGTTTCTGAGGAAGATATTACAGCCATTCTTTGTGTCTGAAAGTTGGATCACTTTTAAGTGGCTTGCCTGATCTTTACACCAGTCAGGTCAAGAGTGGTTGGCATTGTAGAAAATAAGAACATATAAGGAAATGACAGTTCTTTTTCTCAAATTATTTTAATATGTTGAACTTACATATACACACTTTTGCACACAGAGCAGGGTACCTACAGTAGTTAGCTCCTTTTCCAGAGGCTGGTCCATGAGCTGCCAGTTTGTACACTGGTAGTGCTGGAGCATCACAACAAGGAGGCTTCCCTCCTCTTCCCCCACTTCTGGCAGCCGACCATTCTGCTGCTGTTCTTGCTCATCTGCTCCATCAGCTGTGCACAGCCTGCACGCTGCCTCTCTCACACTCTGCATTTTTGCATTATCTCCCATTTTGCTCTGCGTTCTCCCCAAGACGTTTGAGGTTCCCATCTCAGGAATTCCTGCCAAGTTCTGATCTCAGCATCTGTTCCTGACATTATCCAGATGCTCTATTTTGGGGCCTTTAAAAACATGACTTTTCTGATTCTGTTTTGCTCTGAAACCCAGGTAACCTGAAGCACAGATACGATCATGAAAGTGTTAATCTAATTGCTAAACAATACAGTTGTTTTGGAAAGGACACTTTTGACCACAAGAGTTTGTGCAATTGCTGGTATGTGCTGAATGTAAATTAATTCACTGTGCCTGGGATAAGGTTACTTTTGTGTAGCTGTGGCTAGATGGAGCTGTCAGAATGCGTAACGTGGTTTGATTTATGTGCAAAGGCTACACGTGTTAGACTTTCCTGGTATGTGCTATTGATTTCACCTTCTATGGGGTTCATTGGTGATACCCTTTTACTGTTTTAGCATAGGTAATATAACGTTTGGTAATTATTTTGTAAAGTAGAGAAATCATTTGGGATACAACAATTAGGCACAGAGACTTAAATATGGTTTGCTTTCAGTGAGGGGCAACATTATCCTAAAGCAAGGACATCTGAAACAGTAATGAATGCATAAATGTTTTTGATTAAATGTGTATTTTTTTGTTTTAGTGTGGGCAAAGTTCTTTTAATAAGTGAATGGTCTCCAGTGAGGCAGGTAATGTAAATGTGGTCTTGCACATGAGAAAAGGTGACCCCTAATGAAAAGTATAAAAACTATTCTCTTTAGAAGCTATGCTGTCTCTCATTTTCAGTCTTTGCCTTTTAATAATAATTGCTAAGATGTTTTAATTAAAAGCAGATCTGGGAGGTATTATCTGCTTCCTCTGTTTAGTCCTTTTAAATGTTAATCACTTTTGACAGCATAATTTACCCAGCTACCTGTGTTACCCTTATGCAATATATCTGCTTTGTGTGGCACCAAAATACAAACTTCACCCCAAAAAGGCTTTCTAAAAAATTCATACAATTGCAAAGATTAAATGTGGCAGGAGAAATACAAAGAAAGAAGAATTAAATGAAGATTTAATGAGATATTCAGAAAAGCTATTTTAAGATGGCTGGAGCTTCCCAAGAAATTATTCTTTTGCAAGAGGTAACCAGATTGAATTCACTTCTGTTTCTGCTGAAGGACATTTAGAGAGCAGTGGAAGGTAAGAGGCAGGATTGGAGATAGCCTTGGATCTTTTGGACAGTTTCTATCAAGCAGGATTGTTAGGTGCACAGAAAAGAATATGAAAAAAAAAAAGTGAGAAAAGGAGAAAAGAAAAAAAAAGGTCTTGCCTCCCTCCCGCCCT
>NW_024510321.1:11317192-11337191 GCF_017590135.1 Pyrgilauda ruficollis
GCCTCCCTCCCGCCCTCCCTCCCCCTCCCCCAAGACATGGCAACCTTTAACTAATAATTGTAAAAATTAAAGGGCAGTATAAATTAATCAGAAGAATTTATTTGTCTGTAGGTTATAAGTAAATAATCTTTTGCTACATGGGTCAAACAGCTTGTTTTGTGTGATGCTTGAATGGAGACTTTGGAAATCAGATTCCACACACTCTTTAACCTTGTGCAAAATTTAATGAAAAACAGAGTTACTACTGAATATACTGTTTTGCCAGCTCGACAAAAGATGTTAAATTCTGCATATTTTTGCATAATAAAGATGAGTGTTGACAGTGTAATGATCCATTTGGCACAGATAAAATCATGAATGATTTTAATAACTGTACAGCAATATTTGGAGTCACTATGAAATATAGATACTTCAACCAGAGACGGGCCTGCTGGCCTGGTATGAGGTGTCAGCTACTTTTATAACCTTAATTTTTCCAGGAGAGAAAAGATGAGAAATATAGGCTAGATGAGCCCTGAGGAGATGGGGAAACATTAGGGGACCTACAGAATGGAAGCGATCTGTTTTGAGATTTTCAGAGCAGTCCTTGTCCACAAGTTGAAGCTGATGGGTTTTGGCAATGCTTGTGTCTCCTTCCCTAGGCTGCACTACACTTTTATTATGTGTTGAAAAATGCATTTTATGGATATGGGGTGAGTCAAGGTAAAATGTAAGAATGATAGTCTGGTCCCAAGTTTGGCAGCTTGAAATGATTGTGTGATACACAAGAGCTGTAATTTCTCTTTTGGTTATTTGTTTTTTTTTTTTTTTTTTTTACAAGTTTTTTGTATTCATCCAGGCAATGTAGTTGCATTATTCCAAGTTGCACAGTGATTTAGGGAATTAATTTTCAAAATTAGTCCTGAAAATACATCTGCAGTCTTTCAAGCTTTCACACAAAATTATTTCGGAGTGTAATTCTGTCAAAAGTCTCTATTTATATTCCTGTCTCTTTGGTTATAATGCACTACATCTCTGTGTAAAGAAGGAGCAGTACAAGATGGAGGCTTCTGCCACAAGTAGTCAAGAATCACAGATTGAGTTGAAGAATCACAACTTTGATTGTGAGGCAAAGTTATTGTTAGAGTAATATCAGAGATAACCTTTAGTGGTCATTTCTGCATTTCAAAGAGAGAAAAGCACTTGACTACCAGCAAACATGTTTTCAAGATGGATGTGATATTAACCTGCTAGTTTCCTTCTGAGGTTCTCCCTTCTTACTAAGCTCTTATTTCTTCCTGGGGTGTTTTTGTTTTTCCCTGTTTGTCTTCATAAGGACTTAAGAGGACAGATTTGAAAAGTTACCAGGTGGCTTTTAAAAGCAGAGTTTCAGAAATACCTGGGCATCTGATTTCTAGCATTTTTATGGGGAGAAAACACATGGCATGCCCTTCCACAACTTTACCTGCCAGAATATTGTTGAAAACGTGACTCCCGGTAATTTTGAAAATGGTTTTGGCGTTGGGAGCCCAGGTTTTGGTGAATGTCCCTGGGGCTGTGCTACCAAGTCATTAAACCTGATTTTGTGGGAAATAAGCTAGTGTGTGGTAGATGGAAATCCACCTGGATATGGATGAACCAGGCTTTTTGAAATCCATGCAGAGATCACTGTAATCTTCTTAGCAGTAGAAAACCTAAAGGTGTTTAGGAAGGTTCTCTCCTTTTCTGGGCTACCAAATGTTATCTAATGAGCGTGTTTTGGTTAAGAGCAGAGCTCTGTGTTTGGCATAGGTTCACATAATAACTGTGGTGAGTCAAGATCCAATGTCTGGGGGTTGCCACAGGATGGGACAACCTCCGTGGATCTCCTGGCATGTGTCATTTGCAATCAGCCCAGTGTTGCTGGACAGCTACCTTTTTTTCTTAATTTTGAAAGCATAGCCCTAATGTAAGTTAAGTTGCAGTGTTTTCACTATGTTAAAATAATAAAAACTGTTGGTCACGAGGGAACAAGCAGTCATTTGCATTTCGGATATTTTAGAACCTTATTTAAAGAAGGGAGGTGAGAATTATTGTCTAATGTGCTGGTGATTTTTGTCATTATACACAAAATGAAGAATATCATTATTGTTGTCTTAAATGTCAGAGTTAAATGATTCTCTCTGATTTTTTTTTAAAATCTAGATAATGAAGTTAGTTAAAAAAAGCACCATATCTCATTGTTTTTCAGACCTCTGAAAAGTTTGGGGGGTGGGGAGGGGATGTGTTACACAAAAGGCAAAAGGCACACAGTTTTACCTTTTGAACAGACCTTGACGTTTATTTAAAATAAGCCTAATTTAATCGGTATTGTATTGCACACTGAAGATAATTTAGGCTAGTGTCAAGGACAAGTGTTATCTATTCCTTTGTTGTAGTGAGGTATTGAAATAATGAGTGGAACAGAAGGGAATCAGAAAATGTTTGAAGTTTTTCATCTGTGTCTCTAGATGGGTATTTTTAATCACATTCTCCTGGCTTTTGCATGCAAATTGCACTGAACAGCACACACTATATAAAATGAAGAGCTGTATTTTGCAAAGTCTATTTTCTTGAAGTTTAATAAGCTTGCAAAGATTGTCCTATGCTTTAACTAACTAGTTACCTTTTTGTACCTCAGCTGAAATTAAAATCTTAGAATTTAATGCTGCTGTTTTGATCCTGTAGCAGAGGAATGAAAAGCCTGGTCTTTTTTTTTTTTTGGTGGTTTTTGAAATAATTTTTTTCTTAGTACTCAATGACTGCAGCTCTCAATGACAGATGAGACAACTGTTAAGATTTAATACATTTTTATTTCAGCAATATATCTTGCTATGTGACACCAGCCCCTCTAATAACCCAGTGTCTGGATTACTTACTGCATAGCGTCACTGCTTAACTGCTGACCTCTGTGGCAGGAATAAAATACTGAACTCCTGTACGGTCTGAGCTTTTGACTTGGAAATCTGCAGACCTGCAGAGTCATCCCATACCACAAGCTCAGCTGCATGAAGTACAGTCAGGGTATCCTTTAGAGCCTTATGCTGTAAAAAGGCAGACTTTCATAGTGTGTCTAAAAGTGTGAAATTGTTTTGAGAGTAATACTAACACCATTGTCCTCAGTGTGGTTCGCATGTACTCATTTGTGCTGAGGAGTCAAAAATGCAGGAGATGAAATTGGCTTATTCACATGCTTAGATGTGCCCCAGCTACTTCCCAAGCACAGCACTCTCTCTTCTGAAACCATGTTTTCTTCATGCACCACTTTAAAGTCAGGATGGATATAATTTTTTTCGGTTTCTTTTCAAAATGAACTAAGGAGATACCATGGTAAATCACATATTGTAATAATTTTGCAGAGTATGTCCTTAGCCGTGAATAAGAGGACTGTTGGTACAAAAGGATTTTGGAAGAAATCTTTTCTGTATAAATTGAGGATTTAAGAAAATAACAGGGCAGCATATACAGAAAAGTATTATATATGCTTTCAAAGGAAGGGTTTGTGAAGAAACAACCCATCGAAAATATACCATGATAAAAACCATGTGATAGAAAAACTGTCCTATTTAGGACAGAGATATTTTCTCCAGCTGTTCTTATAGCCCAAACAAGCATGGATTTAAGCATTTTTGTACTTGTGATATGGAGGGCTTGTAACAATTGTGGGAAGCAAACGTCTCTCTAAGCATAGTATCTTAACTTTTGCTGAGAAGCATAAAAGAAAAACAAAATTGTTTGAAAGAAATTGGGGTGATGTTCTCTCTTCTTGCACTCTTAACCATAGTTCCATTTTGAGTTGGAAGCTGGGAAGTGTCTTTACCCCATAATCTTAACCAAACCAAAAGATGTGCCTGCAGCATTTCTCGTGTTTGGGCTCCCATGGCTGACTCCATCCTTGGCTGGATCAGGTGCAGTGATGGCACTGCCCACCCTTTCAGCAGGGTTTATCCTGGCAGCTCTGGGTACCAGTGCTGATGAATGTGTTCACTGGGAAGGCTGGGATCAGTAGCTGATTGCAAGAGCTTGTGCAGCATTCCTTAGCATGGTTCCAGTTAACAGCAGAAATGCAGCATTCAGAAGCATGATTTAATGTAACAAACCGTGGCTTCTCGAGCTGTTCCTGGCCAGCTGCGCATGCCCTGCTGAACATGCTGAACAGAAACTCACCTCCTGGCTCCATTGTCCTTCTGTCTGCTCTACCAGCCTCATGAAATGTGGGGTGTTTCTGCATTTCGGGGTTGTCTGTCTGTAAGAGCTGACCAGTGTGGATGCTTTTGGATGTTAGTTACATATGAAGGCCAAGATCCAGCCCTGGTGTTGGACTTGCTGTGTCCCTGCAGTAGGTTTAGCTAGGTAAGCATGTCAGAAGGGCTTTGCTGGATAATCTGTGTGTGCTCTGTCTGTCCTTGTGTCTGTCTGTCAGTTTGTACGTGTGGGCTGGCGGTTCAGCTCTCGCACAGTGTATTGTATGTAGAAGTGGTGTCTGGTACAGTCAGGGGCTGAGGTCATGGAGAATCAAATCCAGCCAACCAAGCAGGCAGCTCAGTGTCAGCTACTGCTAATAGTCCTTGTAATAATTCTAACTCTGTTCAGTTATTGTCTTATTTCTTTGTCTAAGCCTCAGCCTGATTTACACCACGGAGGTCAGGTCAAGAGCAATTCAGACAGAATATACACAAATGACTTTTCCAGGGTGCCATGGTTGTGCTTGCTTTTAGACTGTTCCTCAGGAAGAAGGGGGAGAAGAGAAAAAAATCTTTTAAATATGCATAATCTGAAATTAATATTTTAAATATTTTAACATTTTAAAAATATTTGAAATATTTTTAATAGCATGGGAACTTACAGGATAGTACCTAAAACTGCATTTAATTCCTACTGGGAGAGGATTAGATTGCAATTTAATATTGATTCTAGAATTTCTCAGATCAAAGTGCCATGGGAAATGAATAATCTAAAGCGATGTTTTAATAAAAAGCTTGTATATTTACTTCAGAATAATTTCTTGGATGTAAAGAATCGTGAAAGCAGAAGATTTTAAAGCTACCTGTAAAATTAAAGTGTCCTTCAAATCAATAGATGAGTTTTGATTTTGCAGATATGATTTAACCTGGTGTGTTATGTTGAGCTTTGAAAGCGAGGGGTGCTTACTTAGTCAGCACATTTGGGAACAACTTTATCTGAGACCTGTGATGTATTTTCCAGCACTGGTTATTTTATCTCATGGGGTTTTGAGGGGGTGGATTATGTTCAGCATAGGTAAATGTGGAGTCCTGCATGTGGGCTGGAATAACCCTTCTCAGCAGTGTGGGCTGGGAGGCTGCTTCCTCTGGGGACAGACCTGGTGGAGAACCCGAAGGATGTGTGTCAGCAGTGCCCTTGGGGTAAAGATGACCAGCTCCACCCTGGGCTGTATGAGCAATCTGTAGCCAGCACGTTTAGGGAAGTGATTCGGCTGGTCCTGATCTGGCAATGTGCACTCACAGCCCAGAAAGCCAACTGTATCCTGGGCTGCATCCAAAGCCCTGTGGGCAGCACAGCGAGGGAAGGGATTCTGCCCCTCTGCTCTGATGAGATCCGTCTGCAGTGCTGCATCCAGCTCTGGGGTCCCGGCACAGGAAGGGCTTTGACGTGTTGGAGTGACACCACCAGGATGATGGAGCACTTCTCCTATGAGCAGAGTCTGACAGAATTGGGATTATTCAGCCTGGAGAAGAGAAGGCTTGAGAGTCATCTAATTGCAGCCTTCCAGTACCTGAAGGGAACCCACAAGAAAGAGGGAGAAGGATTTTTTACAAGGACATGCAGTTACAGGGCAAGGGGGAATGGATTGAAACTAAGTTCAAATTACATATTAGAAAAAAATTCTTTACTTTGAGGGTGGTCAGGCACTGGAGCAGGTTTCCCGGGGAAGTTATGAATGCCCCATCCCTGGGGGTGTTCAAGGCCAGGTTGGATGGAGCTCTAATGAAGGATGCTCCCCATGGCAGGGGGTTGGGAACTGCGTGATCTCTAAGGTCCTTTTTAACCCAAATCATCCTGTGATTCTGTGATTATTTCTCTCTCCTTCTGGAATATTTTGGGCTTCTGAATACAAGGAAGACATTACATTGATGGCCCAGCCAGAGGCCACCAGGGTGTCACAGGGCAGAGGGACCTTTAGGGGTGCTCTGTGGCCGTGTGGCTCCCTAAGGCAGAAGAGCCTTGATGTAACTGCTCTCTGTCAGGGATGGTGAAGATGGAACTGGACTTTTCTCTGATTACACTCATCTGTTCATTCACAAGCAACTTGTGTTTTGGGATGTTATGGAGTCTGAGGTGCCATTAGCTGAAATTTGATTTACTGCTGGGCCTTATTAAACAACTACTCCTTAGTTCTGCATTGTAACATGGACTGAGTAATACACAGACTGCTTTGGGTATAAGTGGTTTTTGCCAACCCTCAGGAGCTGCTAGAGAGCTGTGCTTGTATTCTCTTGCAATCTCCCTCAGCTGTGCTGGTTGCACAGGATATGTGTAGTCAGTTCTGCTGGTGCCTTCCTAGTTCACTGTACAGTCTTGCTTGAGACTGGAAATGCTTTTTGCATGGAAAGGATGCCAGTGATGTGCATGTTTATATTTTTTGCCAGCCTTCTCCATGTTCTCTTCCCAGGCACTTGCTGCACGTCTGAAAGCGTATGGCCGTGCTGTGAGAGGGGTTGAATCTCCCTCCTCAGCAGCCCATGGCTGTCACAGTGAGTGCAGACAGAGACCTACACAGTGGGACTGCGGGACAGGGCTGGGCTTAACCCTCTGGCTTTGGAGGTTAAAGGAAATGCTTGAAGTAGCTACTGTAGGGGAAGACATTTTCACAAGGCTTATTTAGATTTTATAGTCTTATTTGAACCATCAAAATCTATTTTCAAGGACCCTAAGTCCCCTGAGAAAAGGTTCAGTTATTGAGCATAAAGTGAGAACCAGAATCTTGGCAGCATTTGTGCCTCACCAGAGGTGTGTGGTTGAGCTGCTCCATCACTTGGAGCTGTCTCACAAGGTCTATGCTCTTTGTTCTCCTGGAGCCAGAAAAATGACATCTCTTGTGAAAGGCAGTTTTGTCCATGGATGGCCATGCTGCAGGAGAAGCTGTGCAGCATAAATGCCAGAAACCATAGCAGCTGTGAAAGGGAGCACCACATCTGGGAGTTGTATAGACCAGGAGGGGAAGTGCAGGGTTCAGCCAGGGGAATCCAGACACTTTGGGTTGCTCAGCAGAATAACTACTGAGAAATTGGCCGCTGAGCAGCCAGAACAAATTAGGAATGTTCTTGTAGGGATGTATCTCCAAAGTGTCCTGGTGAGAAGAAACCAGATATTTAAAATGGCTCCTAATAATCTAAAAAGGTGAGTGATTCTAGTTTCACTCAGTGTTAAAAAGAGTGGATAGGAAGTGTGGAGACTCTGTGAAACCCAGAGGGTATGAAAACCAGAGGATCATTTGCTGTCTTTCCAACAGGAGAATGGAGCTATAATCCTCACTGATATTAAAATAAATCTGAAATCATTGCTGGTGCCTGCACATGAGCCAGTATCATATTCAGCAATAAATATCACTGAAGAATTAGCAAATTTTGGGCCGGTACCCAGGAATATGCCATATTCAAGGGATTTTTTTGACAATTTTGTCATAATGGTAGAAAAATACAGCAGAAGTTTCTGGCTTTGTGAATTTCTTTGGAGTGGAGGATTTCTGGTTCTGTGGTTTGGTGCTGAGGAGAGATGACCTGATCAGACCATTTGATAATGATGATTGGTTTATATGATAGTAATACTTAATGAAAATGTAAACAGCCATTGCTGGTGGAAATAGTTTTTTATTCCAGTTAATTAACATTCAAGTGCTTAATCTAGTCTATTAATTAAGACTGCATATGTGTTTACTAATTTTTAGTTACTTTAGAATAGACGGAAATTGTAATAATTAATGTTGGAATGCAGACTGCTGCTGCTGTGTCAATATTAAAATAAATCAATCTTCTTGCCTTTTATTTATTTAAGTAAATATAACCTGGTTAGCATCATGTGTTGAGTCCCAGCAGCTCATCCTGTCTTTTAGAAAGAACAAGACATTGGATTGTAATTTATTCAGTACACCCTGGTGTTATAGAGGGCTGAATGCAGTAATAGGCTGGAATGCCTTCCTCCTAGCCCAGATCCAAAGGTGCCTCAGTAAAGATTTGTTTTGATATCTCAGGCTGTGAAATTATTTCTTTATAAGGCATTTGCTTGATTAAGCTAACATATTTAGCAAAAAAAAAATAAAAATGTTACTCTCCCTTCATTATCTGTCTGCTATGGAAAGACTCTTTTATCAGTCAAAAGAGAAGAGCATCAAGCTACTGGTTTTAAACTGTACTCCTGTATTTTTTTGTCTTCAGAGGATAAGGATGGCAATAAAAAAATCCCTTACACCTCTTGAAATATACTAGCAATCACAAGTGTGCTTTTTACAGCTGGGATAATTGTTGAGTTTTACTGCAGTTTAGTATTTCTAAAAAGAGAAAAACTGTTGGTCAAACACTGAATGCTGTTGCTTTTAAAAATAATTGTATTTTTTGTTGATAATTCACACAAAATTACATGCATTTCTTGCTGTGGTGTTTAAAAAGTATTTTAGTTTATGCAGTTAACCATTTGAAGACTTACTCTATTTCCATTGCTGCAATGGGATTAACATTTCGTAAGTTATGATCCAAACAAAGCTGCTATTTTTATATCTGAATGTGTTAATGAATATTTGAAACTTATTTTTTCTTGAAAAAGTTGTATACACATACATTGGGGACCAAAATCTTACATTGTTCAAACTGATGACACTTCCTGTGCCATCTTACTGTGATAAATGGTGATAATAAAGCCTCTCACCTTTTTGTTGCTTTTGCCATATTATAAGAAATGTAAGCATGCCAATCTAAATTAAGCCTATCATTTATTAAATTTCTTTTGGGATGACAAGATGGTTTTTTACTTGATTTTATTTCCTACTTGCAGATTTTTAGTTCAGTGATTGGGAAATGCAGAGTCCTGTTGCCTTGGGTGATTAAAACTACTGTAACCTATTAAGCATATTCTCTTTGATGCATTCAAGTTGAAGTCCCGTGGAACATGGGGTGGATTAAATATATTATTATTATTTATTAGCTGTTGTTGATATGATATTTGGTCTTTGGTGTGGGTTTGTCTTCTTACAGAAAAATAAAATTAAACTAAATGGCAGCAGTACTCACTGAATTTTGGTGGAAGTTCGTTTAAAGAGCTGATAGTGGTCTAATATTGACCAGCGAAGCTATTTTCTTTATTAATGCATTACTGTGGTTTGTTCAGTCCTGCTGTTCATTTCTGCATGAGTGGATGTTATGATGACTTTCTCAGGTCAATGCAGGTGATGAGATCTAAAACTGAAGGACAGAGAACAGGCAGCGCAGCTCATCTCGGGTGTTGGAAATAATAGAGGGATTCTCAAAAGATCAGGGAACTTTATTTCTTATTAAAGAAGAAAAAGATCCATATGGAACCAGTCTCCTGACAGTAAAGATGTTTCCAGAAAAGGTAGTTATCTTCATTTTCTGCTGTTTTTGTAAATCTGACATCTAAAGCCCAGCAAAATACCATAGGCTTACCGTTGACTTTAAGGCTGATTAAAGCCGGTCTAGTTAATGGTGTGCTCCATTCTTTGCCAAATTAAAAACACCTATTTGGCCTTTAAATATGACTCATCAAGAGACCTTTTCCCTGGCACAGAGCAGTGTTTATGGCTGTGGATTCCTGCAGCAAAGGATTCTTCATAGCTCCAGTGACCTACTCCTGTGGTTCCTTCCACGTTACATAAGGTGTCTCTGGAAGTTTTTTGTTTTGTTTCTTGTTCTTGCAAAGACAGTAGTCAAGATGTGATCTCTGGCTCTCCAGCAGTACAATTCCTCTCCTTGAAAAATCTCTTTTGATTTAAATAAAGGGTGTTTGAAGGGTCATGTAAAATCAAGGGTCTCTGAAGAAATCAGAAATAAATGCTCCACGTCATAATATAGCGCAAGATGTTTTGGCTGTCCTTGTTTCCCATGAACTCATGATCTTGCAGAATGGCATGCCAGGGTCTGGAAATTAAGATTCGAGAGTGTTCGTTTGCATTAAGTCTTCCAGTCCCAAAGACTTTCTAGCTTATTATGAGGACTGAGTTATTGTAGTCCAGATGGCTACTGCACCATTGTAGTGCTGTTTCACAATGAACTTCCTAACCTGTGTTCCTAATGCTAATTAAATTTGGGTAAGACTAACATGGCTTGTGTATCTTCACGCTAAAAAAATGTTACAACTTGGTATGCCTTTTAATGGAACTGAAGCCTTTTGAAGGTTTGATGCTGTCAAAACTGTGAATACCTGAAAAAAACCTGATAAGATCAAGAGCTAAGCTTGAAATAAGAAACATTCATTTTTAGATGTTCTGAAGTTATAGGTTGTAGACTGTCTGAAACAGGCAAAAAGCTGGAGGCAACTTACAGTAGGAGATAACATATAGAGATTTATATGCACATACCTTTTTGCATATATATACTATCTATAAAATACTTGCAGCTGCATGCATCGAATAATATTTTTCAATCAGTCTCAAAGGAACAGAATGTAATTGGGGGATTTATCTTGATACATGACATGTGAAGGACAAAAAGATTTGATGTTTCATGCTAGGATTCTGAAATGCTTTGTTTGTCTTTTGTTGGAATATCTTACAGACCTTCACTTGTGGATTAATTTATTTTCAGTTGCTGGAGATTGGTAATTAGCTTGCTATAAAACAGTAAGAGAGTTATGAGTAAAGTTTTAGAAGCATATTTTTGTAAGCATTGATATTTCACATTGTGTTAGAAAATTAAATTTCCAATACTCTTGAGCTACTGACATTTTGGTGTTGTCACATCTCTTTTGTTTGTAGATTTCTCAAGCATAAAATAATGACTTTTATGGTAAAAACATGTTCCAGCTGTCTGCAGCTGCAGTCTGGTTTTCCTGCTGCTACCTACCTTTCAGCTACCACTGGAGAGAGCATGGATTCTTTATCCATTACCAGTTTCTTCTTTCTGTTTTTTGCATGCTTGAGCCTAAATTTTGCATTAGATATGGAATTATTGGCAGAAGTTTGCTGCTCTCTGTAGTTTCAAAATGACTGGTGAAAAAGAGTAAATGCCTGACAGTCCTTTCAAAAGCTGAATTCCCAAATGGTTTCCACTTGGGCTTAGAGTTGCATTTTAAATTTTTTTTATTGATGCTTATGTAAGTTAAATTTGAGGAAAGGGACTATTATTAAAATCTTTTGGCTAAGATGATGTTGAAATTGCTTTAAAAAAAAGAGAAAATGACCTCTGATGCCTTTGGGTTACATAATGTTTTATCTTTGTTGCTAACAGAATAAACAATTTGCAGAGACCAGCATAGGTTTAAGTTGATTTGCTCCATTTACCCTACCAATTTGGACAGAAGAATGTAATGCTTTCTTGGAAATGTCTTTCAAATATTGTATTATACATTAATTTGCAGGCTGCAGAATGCTGCTATCCATAACACTTTTTTCTCTGTCTGAAAATTAAGTTCTAAAATGAAATGTGTATAAGAGCTAGCGTTATCTCTTTCAGTATGTTGCAAAAGATAAATTGGGATAAATTATTTCTTTCAAATAAGTGTATGTAGTAATATACAGTGGAAAAAATATCTCTGGTTTATCAAAATCACCGTGATGTTTTCCTATTTTTCTTGCAGTGGTGAACACAGATTTTTAAGTATTTAATAAATTAATGACTTGGCAAAGTTCTAAATGGGACTTGAGATTTCAAACTTGTCTTGGAGAAGTTGATGGCTAACAGATACAGAGTATTTCCATAAATCTAACTAAAGAAATTTTGGAAGAGAAGCCCACAACTTAAGTCATAATAATAGATGGCAGATTAATAAATGATGGCTGGTTGTGATTATAACACTTAATTGGCTTTGCATTTTGTCTGTAGCTTTCAGTGTGTATAAACATGACTTCTACTTGAACGTTGTTATTCTGTATAACTGTGGTTTTGCTCATGATTTGACTCTGTAGTAATGATGTGTATAGAGGTATCTAAACACAGATACCGACTTCCAGTGCACAGGCATCATTCCACACTCAGATAGTTTTCTGTATTTCTGGGTAAGATGAAGTGGTTTCCTCAGGAAGGTGCAACCCTTGCTTTCCTGCCTTGGTGCCATTCTTTCTGTGGCTCACAGTGATGAGTTTCATGTCCCATCACAGCTGTTGACCCTTTGTAGGATCCAATTAGTGCCTCCCTTTCTTGGACTGATGATGTTGTGATCTAGGCATTGATTGGAGTCTCTGCTGATAGACACTGCTTGCTCTTTGGTGGGAAGAAGTGTTGAAATGCTGATCTGCAATGGCACTTTGATGGTGTTGAGGGTCTTTTTTAACAGTAGATTAAATTGTCATTTGCAGCTCGTGGCTGTGTTTGATGAGCAAGATCCACACCATGGGGGTGATGGCACCAGCGCCAGCTCGACAGGCACACAGAGCCCGGAGATTTTTGGCAGTGAGCTTGGCTCCAACGCGGCATCGGCCTTTCAGCCTTACCAAGCAACAAGTGAAATTGAGGTCACGCCGTCAGTCCTTCGTGCAAGTGAGTAAATGTTCTCAGTATCTCAATGTGTTTTGTCTAAATTTACAAAGATGCCAAGTGCTGTTACCCATCGCTGCTGGGAAAAATGATTCATTATCTGTCCTCATCGAAAGCTGATCAGAAGTGAGAAACTGCGTAAATGCTTCTTGCGTGCAAGTAAACAAACCTGTTCTGTTTTAATAAATTATTTATAAATTGCTTTTAGGAGCCATAAGCTCCTTCTATGCTGCCAGTTTAAAATTGTCCTCACACTGAAAATCACAGCAATATCTCCAAATGTAGTTGCTGCACAGTGTAATTTTCGGTTTGCCAGTTTTGTTCCATTTAATGAACAAAATGGTAAAAAGAAACTAAAGATAGGAGCACTTTCTACTTAACCTGTCAGTGTTGCTAGGTTATGCTGTCACCTTTCCATAAAAACACCTGCTAAAATATGCATTTACTGTGTTGCAAAAATACACTTTAAAAAGCAGAAACTACATCCAGAAACATCCCTTTATTTTGTTTATTTCAATGTGATGAACTTTTGTTGGAAAACCACATAGCAGGAATTGCTTTTTGCATTTCTTGCTCAGGCAGGTTCTTTGAATACATGAACTTATTAAGAAGAAAAATTATGGAATGTAATTTACTGTGTAATTTTCATTGCTGTTAAAAGTACCATGCAAACAAGACAATGTGGATAAGGCATTGTGTCCTTTTATGTGCAGTGTCTATAATTTTGAACTTTTGAGATAGGGACTCCACTCCAGAAGATTCTTAGCAGAAGTTAGTATTATCAGTCCTTTGATATTTTACAGATACATTGTTTAAAATAACCATGTGTAATTTCCAAAAGACTGATTTTGTATAGGTGTTTTATTAATAGATAAAATCTATGTTTAAGCAGTCAGGTAAAATGCAAATGGAAAAGTTACCACTCTGTTAAGTTTGAGGGGTTTTGTACCAGAATGTTTTCTGTACACTTGAGGGAATAGCATTTAATAATTAGCTTACCTAGAGCTGAATGTGTGTCTTTTTAAGCTATAACTGTGTTTCATTGCAACACAGAATTAAATTAGGGAAGGATTAATGGCAGAATAAAGAAGTATCCTGGAATTTCAGGATCCTTCCATCTTGCTGTCACTAGAGTATGTCACTGCTAAATGCACATCTCATTTCCATGTATAAGCCAAAAAACTGTCCCCTTGTTTCTCAGCTTAGCAGGGGTTAGAGCAGGCAAATGCATACACATTTTCTCCTTAGTGTGATTATCTGGTATATTATACAGTACATGAATTTTAGTGCATCAAAATCATATAGTACAGATAAAACTCAGTGATATATTGGACAGCTCACTTATCTTTGGTGTCATTCTGGAAAATACATGGAGCACTTGGCTAGTTCACTGATTGCTAAGATGACCAAAAAGGGATTTGAGACCCTGCAATACAAAGGTCTTTAGAAATACAGAAGACTGTAGAAACATGGACAAATAAACTGTGTGAAACAATTTGTAATAAATATGTTATCAGAAATGTTCTCCTATCTATCTAATTAATTTTTAAAAATGTTGACAGATATGTTTTGGTTTTAAATGTTGAAACCACAAGCTTGGAATCCCAGTGCAGTAATATTATCCCATATTAACCATACCTATTTCAGGAATTTCATTTAAATATACATTGACAATGGAAATACTATCCTTATTGTTGTTCCTTTATAACTTGTGAAGTGAAGCATAGCATACAAATGGTATTCTCAGTATTTCAAATAATTATCTTCTTACTGTGTAAGTTCTATTCAGCAAATAAAACCCATCCAGTTTTGTGGTAGATGCAGATCCTGATTATTACATGTTGACAAGGTCATATATCTATTAATTGGATTGGAGATGGGATACAAAATTGCTGTAATTATTGTAATTTTCCAGCTAATTGCAGGGTTGGCGGTGAATATTTTACTTCTAACAAATGAAAAACAGTATTCCGTCTGAAATTGGTTTATAGCATTTGAGACATTTTGTTTTATGTCTCTGGTGCTTTTTGCTGGCGCGGTGGGCTCTGCTGTGCGGCCGTTCCTGCGCGGTTCTGTGCCCTCGTGCTGCTGCTCACCTGCACCCTCTGCTCCCAGGCAGCAGCTCCCTGCGTTAGGCTGGGGCTCAAAGCCTGCTGAGATCCTCCTCTCTTTGTTCTGGTTGCCATGCTACCCCTTCTGTTTGTTTATAGATCACACCATCGCTCCTCTCCCAGCAAGGGAAAGGTTAGCTAGATCAGATCCAGCTGGAAAAGTAATATTCATCTGGAGTTCCTCTTTTCCCATGCACAAACACAGCCTGTACTTTGCATACTGGGGAAGGGGGTGTGTGTGTCAAATCCCAGCTTCCCATATAAACATGGAAACAAAAATGAGGCTGGCCCATACCCCCTGTGTTGTTTTGCACTGTAATTCAAAAAAATGTAATTCATTCATACAAGCATTTCATTTATTTATGTTTCTTATCTAGCTCTTTCTTTTTTTCTGCTTTTCTGTTACCCAAGTTAAACTCCTTATTGCATTTCATCACTTCAGCTGCATCTTTTTTCTAAGCATACAGTACACAAGGCACTTTTTGTGTTGTGCCTGCATGTTTTCTGGGAAGAGGTTGGAAGCTCTCTGCAGAAGATTGTTAAAGCAGACTGATGTTTATTCCCTGCTGAAATATAAACTGGAGGCGCAGGTGAAAATTGCCAAACCTAATGAGCAATTTGGCAGATAAGACAGGATGTCAGGCAGTGACAGTTCAGCAGCGGGTGCACTGCCTGTGAACCAAGTTGTTTGTTTCACAGTACTGCATTTAAATATTGTAAATAAAATCCCTTTTCAGCTTCATGAGATATTGTGAAAAGGGTCATCTCTTTGTCTTGGTTTCCTTTAAAATTATTTAGCTTGTTCAACAACTAAGACCACCCTTGGTTATTTGTCTTGGTGTGATTATGTGTAACAAGTCTCTGAATATTTCAGCAGTTACAGTGAAAAAAACAGTTTTCATGCATAACATTATTTGGAAAACATTATAAGAGAGGTAGAGAGGTTTGGAAAGCTGATGTTTTTTCCCTTAAGGGAAATAAGGGGCTTAGAGAGTCTCTTTTTTCTTCAGCTGTTAATGGAAGGGTATTGAGAAAATGAAGCCAGATTCTTCTCACATAGGCACATTATTGCTGGAGACAGCAAGCACAGCTTCTGACAAGGACAATGCCAGTTAGAAATAAGGAAAACCATTCTCACCTGGAAAGCCAAACAAGCTTCTTAGAGAAATTGTGGCATCTCCATGTGCTCGGAGATGGACAGAACTTGACTGAACATGGCCCTGAACAGCCTGCTCCACCTGGTCCTTTCTTTGTGTGGACTGATTAAACCAAATAGCCCTCAGAGATCTCACCCAACCTTTGTAATTCCATAATTACAAATACAATTAGTAAAAGTGAACTATTTACTTCTTGAAACTATTGCTTGTAAAAGTGAATGATGTCCACAGTGACATATTTAGCAGACAGGTGTACAAGCATATTGCGCATGTAGAGCTTTCCACCTGGGTTTGTATGGTACAGCTTTGTGCCAGTGTGACACAAAGCAGCTGCCTGTGCATTTTAGAAGACTGCTGCTTTTGTTTTCAGGATGTCTTGTAGGTACTTCAGTTCCTTAAAGAGGAGATTTGGGATAATTGTAAGGTTCTCCTAAAGGCTGGAGGGTCAGTATCTCCCAGAACACTGGCCAGAGAGCCTAAGAAATTGCTAAGAGCTGGCTGGAATTGCACTCCAGTGAATTATATGCTCAGGTGGTCTGTATCATATATTTTAGCAGGACTCTCAGCATCAATTTTGTATTCTGATCACAGAACCAGACCATGAAAAAAAAAGTCTAGATGAGAATATTTTGAAGTGAGTGCACAGCTGGCTCTGAAGATGTACTAGAAGTGCAGAGAAGCAAAGAAATTACTGCAGCTTCACATCATTGTTTATCCAGCAGCGTGGCTGTTGCTTTAAGGTTCCCTGTGTGCAAGTGTGCTCTTACCCTGCAATCAGCACAAGTTTATTCCTCACAGGTAAGAGCATGCATGCAGACTTTGACTGGGAATTCATTGCTATAATAAAGTTCCTGACCTTGCTTGCCTTTGAATTTGTGTCTCTTTCTCTGCTCTCTGAGTAGTTTTTCGTTGTTCACTGACAAATTAGTAGGACATATCAAGTCCCTGAGGACTCTCAGTTTAAGGACTGTTTAGTATTTTAATAAATCTGAACTGGAATATAAAGTACTGCATAAAAAGCTAAGATGGAGTTTTAGGCACAATGTTTCAGTTCAGCATTGACTTTTGATACATTTATTAACTGTTTTGAAATCAGTGAGATGAGCCCAGCCAATGCATCTAAGAAGGAAAAGGTAATTTGCAGGGCAATACTAATGAACAGCAAAGTCCACACTACTGTTGGAAGGATCCTGGCAATATGGTGCACTGTTACACTGCAATCAGGCATTATGCTCTTCCATCAAAAGACCAAAAGAAAATGCGGCTGTGGGCTCGCTGTTGTGAACAGGAAGCCTTCAGCTGGAGTGACCAGTTGTGGTGCCAGCCATGGAGAAATTCTGAACGAGTTGGAGAGAGTCAAAAGAGAGCAACAAGAATAAGTTGCTTTGGTGACTATGATGAATTGGTAGGACTGGTTTATTTAGTTAAGGAAAGATAAATACTGGTAGGATCCAAGTCCTCAAATGTGTTGATATTTTTCTCGTTCTTCATGTCTAATAAGAGAAGAGAGTTGGCATTTCCTGGGCAAAAGCCATTTTTTGTAACCCATAGGGCTAAAAAGATGTTTACACCTCATTTAGCAAGGCAGTATTTGTGGGAATGGTTCAGAGGCAGGTTCTGCATGCTGCTGGGCACTGTCCTCACTGTGCTCTGAGGCAGGAGGGCTGCTGGGGGCAGTCTGTCCTGTTCCTGGCTAAGCCATCGGGTTGTTTGGTGCCCCCAGGTGACCCATTTCTTGTGTCCCTCGTTACAATGTGTATGTCTTTGCATCTCAGATTTGAGTGTTCGAAAAATCCAGTGCTAAGCAAATCCTTTAAAGATGGGAGTGCATAAGTGTGTGAATATCAAGTACTTTAAAAATGTTTTAAATATGTCACTTCACTGATTTGATATAATGTTTATCTAGAGTCCCAAATGTATATTCTGAGAATTATTATGTAAGTATTTATAAGGTAAGAGCTTTGGTTTCATGATTTGGAGCACTCCATGTTAGTGTGTTGGCAAAGAACTGCAGAGGTGAGTTTATATTTGTTCTGGTCTCAAAAGTGATGATTGTTTCAGCGCTCCTTCCCATGTATGGCTACTAGAAACTTTTTCATTCTTGTTTATGTCTCCTTGACTCCTAATTCAACTCTGAGTCATCTTTATATATGGAAATAAAGATATTTTCAAATGTTGAAGAACTAAGGAATCAAGAGATTAGAAATGGAGGAAGAGAAAGACGAGTTCATCAAAGCCCAGATGTTAGGATCTTTATCAGATCGAGTTATCTCTAGGATTAAATAGCTGAATACAAAATGTAGAGAAAATCATCCACATTTATTATGAAAGTTTAGGGCTTTACAGACAGCGCATGCTGAAGTCAGGGGGAGGTTTTCTACTCTCTGTGTTGAGTTTTGGATCAGCTCAGCTATCCACAGTCTATCTCCTTGGTCACCTTCACTGATGTTCAGATGCCTGTCGTTCCAGTGAAGTTCCAGGAATGAAATACAAAGGATTTCCAAACCATCATTCCCACTGTTACTCCCTTGTCAGGTTCTCCTAGGTTTCTTTTACTGTCTGAATAATACAAAAAGAACCTTGAACCGAGGCTTACATCTCCACTGTTAGCATCTGAATAAGGAAGGTTTCTCATGCATTAGAGTTTGGGAAGATTTAGCAGAGTCTGTTTCCTCACCTTCTGGTACTCTCACCATTCAGGAATTCTTATCACATTTTATCCCTAAAACTCTCTGAGGGATATGATTGTTTAAAAGCCAGAGTTATTGAATCAAAAAATCAGTACCAGGTGCTGCTTTCTTCCATGAGGCTAAATTTGATCTTTATACAGCACAGTTCTGACTTGAGTGCTCTCCAGTTGGTGTTTTCTCCAAGCATAGTGCTCTGCTGTTAATTTGAGATTGTTGAGCAGTTTAAAAACCATGTGTTTTTGATGAGATTGTGACACGTTTGTAAAAACAAATGGATTTTAAACTGCTTAAGTTTCTAAATTAACCTTTAATATCTTCAATCTTCTTGGTATACCAGCAAGCAAAATACCGTTGCTCCTAGTAGGATTAAAAAACATCCCTGAAACCAATAAAGTGAAAAAAAATTAGAACTTACTGATTCTCCGAGGAAACCTGAGTAATTGTGGTGCATTTCAAGATGTTACTCCATATGGTGAGGACTTCTATCTACAATTACTAATAACAAGAATAATAAAAACACAGTACTGTATCTGATAGCTGGTTAGAGGTATCAGGTAGCTAGAGAATATAGTACAAGAGGGATAATAAGGAAGGGTTATGAAGATGTAAGTATTGAATTTGAACAGTTTAAGAAGTCAGGTTTGGTTATTAGTCTAAATTTGACATCTTAAATAGATTTAATGATCACTTGAACAACAAGCTATTATGGAAATCAGAGCTGTATTCTCAGAATATTTCAACACTCACATGGTGGTTGTTGGGTTTTATTTTCCCTTTCTTTAAATGAAAGGCAACTTTTTCCTTAATGAACTCTGTTTTTATTTATGCAAAAACATGATACCATTTTATCCAATCAAATGTTGCAGTGTAGCTGCTCAAGTCTGTCATTTTGTGGTATCATGGGTTTAATAGCATTGAGATAAAACTACATGTTTATTTAAAGAGTTTATCATCACACATATCAATAAGTATTATATCTGTAAGTGTAATAACTCTTAAAATAGATACTTTCTTGATTGCTTCTCTGTTTCTTGTAATTTCATTAGAAGCAAATGAGGAGTACAGTGAAGGCAAAGGAACATGAATCTAAAATGAGTAGGGAATGCTTTCTCACAATACAGACAACCATCCTGTGAAATTTTTTACTCTATGAAGGCATATGTACGAATTACATTTTTTTGCCCGACAGTTTCTTAAAACCTTATGCAGTATTTATAGATACTTGTTCTGAAATGTGATAAAACAGTATGCTTCAAGGCATCCTTAAGATCCAGAGCCGCTATTCTGCAACAGTAACTGGCATCCCAGTCGTGTTTTGCTTTGCTTTGAGGCAGCAGGAATGTGTCTTTGAAGGGGCATGGGGC